>NW_018128043.1:792976-794263 GCF_001952655.1 Monopterus albus
ATATGGAGCTAGAACCATCACCTGAGTAGCTTAGCTTGGCATAAAAGATAAAAGCAAGACGAAACAACTAGCCCACCTCTGTCCAAAGTTTCTTTTAGTACACTGATTAAATAAACTTTAACATTTTGACAATTACAGGTGCTGATGAGCATATTTTTGAACCTTTGCAGAGCAATGCTAACTGTTTCCCTCTGTTTCCGATCTTTGTGCTAAGCTAAGATAACTGGTTGCTGGCTTTAGCTTCATATTTAGCATGTAGCTATGATCGTGGTTTTAGTCATCTCATCTACCTCTCAGCAAAAAGATTAATAAGTGCATTTCCCAAATGCACTTTGACTATAGAGAATGTGAAGTTAACATCACACCATGTTGAATTTGGGGTAAATGTGCTATTTTCATTATCTATCATAGAAATATACTGTACATACATCTGCAAGTTCTTCTTTTTCTTCTTCTTCTTTCAGCTTTTCCCATTAGGGGTCGCCACAGTGAATCATCTGTTTCCACCTAACTCTATCCTTGGCATCCTCTACTCTCACCCCAGTTAACTTCATGTCCTCTTTTAGCACATTCATATATCTCCTCTTTGGCCTTTTTCTTGACCTCTTGCCTGGCAGCTCCATCTCCAAAATCCTTCTGCCAATATAACCACTATCCCTCCTCTGCACATGTCCAAACATCTCAATCTGGCCTCTCTGACCTTGTCCCCAAAACAGCCGACCTCAGCTGTCCCTCTGATGTGCTCATTCCTAATCCTGTTCATCCTGGTCACTCCTAAAAAGAACCTCAACATCCTCATCTCTGCTACCTCCATCTCTGCCTCTTGTTTTTCCTCACTGCTACAGTCTCTAACCCATACAGCATAGCTGGTCTCACTACTGTCTTGTACACCTTTCCTTTGGTTCTTGCTGACACTCTTCTGTCACACAACACTCCTGACACCTTTCTCCACCCACTCCAACCTGCCTGCACTCACCTCTTCACCTCTTTCCTACACTCCCCGTCACACTGGACTGCCCACTCCAACCTGCCTGCACTCACCTCTTCACCTCTTTCCTACACTGCCTGTCACACTGGACTGTTGACCCCAAATACTTAAACTCCTGCACCTTCTTGACCTCAGCCCCCTGTAACCTCACTGTTCCACTTCCCTCCCTTTCCTTCATACACATGTATTCTGTCTTACCACGACTGACTTTCATTCCTCTTCTTTCCAGAGCAGACCTCCACCTTTCCAGGTGTTCCTCCACCTGCTCTCTGCTCTCACTACAGATCACAATGTCATCC
>NW_018128043.1:794901-798414 GCF_001952655.1 Monopterus albus
TGGCCACATCAGGTTGCACTGCGCAGACCCAGGCAACGTCACTTCCTTAAGCCCCACTTGCGGCATTATTTAGAAGATGACAACAAACAAAGTTAAGTCTGACACAGAGAAAGAGACTGATGGCCGGTCAGCCGGGGTTCGTCATTGGGAGAAAAAGAAGAAACGACATTTGGAAAAACTTTAATTACATAGAAGTGGAAAAGAAAACAATGTGTTGTGGGAAAAGATGGGGAGATATCTGGCCACAAAATCACACAAAATGTGTATTGGATGTATTCTTGAGTCTGTAAGGTAACAATAATATAATAAGATAACCTTGTTTGAAATGGGTTTGGCTAAAAGAAACTTTTGGTTTCTTTTATACTACTAGGTACTTATACTATTTTGACTGAGTTAAATAGAATTGCATTACTACAAAGGGACTAAAATACAATTTTCATTGACTAAAACTAGACTAAATGTTATCAGTTTTCGTCGACTAAAACTAGACTAGATTAAAAAGAGTATGAATGTGACTAAAACTAATAAAAACTAAAACGACAGCTTCACACAAAGACTAGACTAAAACTAAAATTAAAACAGGGCACCAAAAACAACTCTACATACAACTCATCATATGCTTTCTGTTTGGCCATTGCCACCTCCCTCTTCACTCTATGCTACAATTTCTTGTAATCCTGTCTACTGTCTTCAGTCCTTTCTACGCCCCACTTCTTATTAGCTAGCCTCTTCCTCTGAATGCTGTCCTGTATTTCCTCATTCCGCCACCTGTGTCGTTATCTTCTTTCCTCCTTCCAGATGACACACCTAGCACCTTCCTACCTGTCTTCCTGATCACTTCTGCTGTAGTTTCCCAGTCATCTGGAAGTTCTTCCTGACCACCCAAAGCCTGTCTGGCTACACTTTCTCCTACCACCACTTTGCAGTCACTAATCTTTCTCTGATTGCCTCGTCTACATAGAATGTAGTCTACCTGCATACTCCTACCTCCACTCTTATATGTAACTCTATGCTCTTCCCGCTTCTGGAAATAGGTGTTAACTACAGCCATTTCCATCCTCTTAGCAAAGTCCACCAACATCTGTCCTTCTAGGTTCTTTCCCTTAACACCAAACCTGCCCATCACCTCCTCATCACCTTTCTTCCCCTCAGCAACGTGCCCGTTGAAGTCTGCTCCAATCACCACTCTCTCCCCTCTGGGAATACTCTCCATCACCTCATCGAACTCACTCCAGAATCTCGCCTTCTCTTCTAACTCACACCCTACTTGTGGAGCATAACCACTGACTACATTCAACATTACCCCTTCAGTTTCCAACTTCAAACTGATCACCCTGTCTGACACTCTTTTCACCTCTAAAACATTCCTCACCAGCTCCTCCTTCAGGATCACTCCTACCAAAAAGTATAAATGTTATAAAAAAGTTTAGTACAAGCAGGGATGTCCTTGAAGAGTTGAACAAATCAAGATCGCAATGGCCTGTATAGCTGAAAGTATGCTGGACTTATAAAGTGCCAAAAAAGGGTGGAAGATCCCAGAATAATAAATAAAAAACCGGAAAGCAGAGTGTGGATGCTTTATAGCATCCACACAGTAAAGAATAAGATAACATAGTGCGGATGCTTCACCATCCACACAACTAGAGAAATGCATTTTTTGTCGAAAATGCGTGTGGATGCTATGTGCTGAAGGATCGCCAGGCTTGGGACCGGCACAGAAGTCACTGGGTTGCAACCCCTGTGGCTAGATTATACATCTGCAAGTTAATTAAAAAAAAAAAAAAATCAATACTATCTCATTCAGCACGGTGGCGCAGTGGGTAGCGCTGTTGCCTCACAGCGAGTGGGTTCCGAGTTTGCGACCTTTCTGTGCAGAGGTTGCACGTTCTCTCCGTGCTTGCATGGGTTCTCTCCGGGTACTCCGGCTTCCTCCCACTGTCCAAAGACATGCGGCTTAGGTTGATTGGCGACTCTAAATTGCCCATAGAAGTGAACTTGTGTGTGTCTGTGGTTGTTCGTCAGCATGTTGGCCCTGCAATGGACCGGCAACCTGTCCAGGGTGTACTCCGCCTTTTGCCCGATGCTGCACATTCTCTATTCTTTTAAGAGAATCTCTGCATCATTTTTTGTTTTGTTGCCAACATATGAGCCCTATTACTTTCCCAGTGTTTGTGTTTGTTTGTTGTATTTGAAGCAAAAGCTATGAAATCTCTCTCCGCTGTTTATGCTGAGTCATACGATGCCGTGATATTTACCATGCTAACAAGCAGTGATTCCAAATGCCAAATGTCTGTGACTGCATAAATGAAGGATGTACTAAGTGTCTGTTTTTCAGCTCACAGTGTGGGAGGTCTGCGTCCAGAGGGCTACTGTGACATAAGCTTAAGAGCATGCTGGGTACCTCAGTGCTTGACACTAAAAAAAGCCACATCCATTTTCCCTCTCCCCCATGTCCATCCTATTTTTTATGAGAGGCTTCTAAAATAAAATCAGCTGTTGTTGAATGCTTGGGCCTCACTGAGCTGTGGAGTGTACTGCTGGAGCTGGTCTCCAAGCCTCACTGTCTGTCTCTGCCCAGGACTGGCTTTCTGTGTTGGGTTAAGGCTGTGTGACTGAGCCCATTTCTTTTTCTGGAGTTCCAAGGCCCTTTTCTAATCTATTGGATTCTATTGTTTGGGCGACCTACACTATTAAAAAAGGTAAGAGATAGATGTGTATTATCAGCATTACAAGGCTGGTTCTTGTATCAACATAAGCTCCACTGTCAGCACAGCTCTTTTAAAGTGATTTTCCATTGAAGCACAAATGGAAGGAGACATATTGGAAATGGTAGATGGCATTTTAACTGATAATGAATTGGTTTGATGTGCCCAGTCTGTGCAGACATGAGATGTCTTTGGTGTGAAATTAGAAATAAGATGAAGTGGAGGGGCTGTATTGCGTTGTAACATCAGGGAGAGTGAATTGCAGGATATATCTGTGATTCCCCTAGGATTTGTACATTGTCATTAAACATGCATAGGCCCTTCCTGTTTCCTTTCCACAGATATAACCAACAGCAATCTGATGTGGAATATTCTGAAAGCACAGCAAATCAGAAACAAAGTGCTTAGCTTAGCATAAGGATGTGCTCTAGGGCAATTCAGACTCCATTTAAAGAAGTTATTTTGATAGATTTGACAGCTCAATTATTGTGCCTGATTTGCTTTTGTCGGTAGGGAAGAAATGGCCCTCCATGGCTGACATTTCAATTAGTGTAGCTCGTTTTGGCTCTGCTGTCAAACCTCAGCAGCCAAACGCTTCGGTCAAAAAGTAGTGAACAGAGACTGGGCTGCTCAAGGTTTTGGTTGTGAGGAGGGAGCAGAGAAGGGGGTGACACCTCTGTGATTAGACGACGGCCTCTGCCTGATACAGCTCTATGAGCCATGATTTAGCTTTGAGCTACGACGGCCATGCTGCCTTTTTTCACACTCCTTAACCTCTGAAATTACTCTGTTCTTTTTCTCTCTTTTT
>NW_018128043.1:798459-803548 GCF_001952655.1 Monopterus albus
TCGCCCAGCGGTGCAGCATCTCGTCTCTGATTGCTTTAGCACAGGCAGTGACAGGGAGGTCAGTGGTCAGCTGGGCTCAATATAGCCACTGAGACATGCATACCAGCAACAGCATGGCCTCCCCTGTTGATTTTCCTTGCTTCTTCCACTTCCATTAACCCCTGCCCCATGCCATCACTTGTGCCTCTGCTGTGGCGTTGAAGAGATAAGAAGCCAATACTCTGAGAAGAAGAAGAAAATAATAGTCAGCGTGGTGATAAACGTGCCTCAGTCCAGGAGCATAAATGACACAGGTTAGAAGTGTAAACCTGTGAAAACCTTTTTTCTGTAAAAACAGACTTGGCCCTCATAATACTGGGGACATCTTTAGAAATGAGAGAGTGAAATGAGACGGTGTAACAAAGCTATTATTAGTGCTAATTAAACATCCATTACTGCCAGTATTCTGAAATCTTTGAAAACATTCTCATTAGAAATAGTTGAATTTTGACTCTCCATTGTTTTATTTCCTTTTATTTCTCCCCTACACACACTCCATAAATCTCTGTGTTACCAGGGTACATGACACTGCACACAGAGCCAGTTTATAAAAAGGCTGGGATAATGTTTTTTTCTCTGGTCAGCCTCCCCTCCCCTGGAGCCTGGTTACCTCACCTCCATGCCATGGTAGCTTTGCATATAGCGTACCCATTCCTCAGAAGCCACAGTGCTCTTGTCACTACTCTTGGGCATCAAAACCCTCATATCTCTGTCTCTTTGACAGCTCTAGACCGTGACGTGACCATTTATCTCAGATATACGAGGGTATTATCCTTGTTGTTTCTGTCACCAAGCTGATATTAGATTACACCGCAGTCTCAGGGGTAGGATATATGACCCATATTTATAGGCTGTAGCAGGTAAAAACCCGGTTTATTTTCAGATGCTGCTGTTTCAAAGCCTGTTTCTCTTTCTGATGGGTTATTTTTTACACTAACATTCCAGATGTAGCAGAAAGCTAAAAAGGGTGGGATGAGGTGAGTGCTTTTGTCACATGGTGTGTGTATTAAGGCTCAGTCATCCAAGTACCTTTAAGAAATTGGCTTGGTGATGTAGTTACTGGGCCAGTTGTGAACGGCTTCCTTTTTTGGATCAGTTTATAATCAAAGTTAAATAAAAGTGTGTGGTGCAGCACCAGGGACAAAAACACATTCTACCACTCTACATGGTAATAAAAGACGCCTGTCGCTCTGATCCCTGTGCAGCCCTTGGTCTGTCTGATCACTGCATGGTCCATCTCATCCCAACCTATAAGCAGAAACTTAAAGCTGCAAAGCCTGTGGTCAAAATGATGAAGAGATGGACCAAGGAGGATGAGTCAAAGCTACAGGCCGACTTTGACTGTACAGATTGGAGTGTACTTGGGACTATGTCTACAGACCTGGATGAACCTACTGACATTGTGACATCTTACATCAGCCAGCTTTTGTAAGGACATGTGTGTGCCCACCAAGACCTTCTGCATATACAACAACAATCCCTGGTTCTCAGCTAAGCTCAGGCAGCTTTGCCATGCCAAAGAGGAGGCCTACAGAAGTGGGGACCGGATCCTGTACAGGCAGGCCAGGAACACTTTCACAAGGGAGATCAGAGTAGCAAAGAGGAGCTACTCTGAAAAGCTTAACAACCAATTTTCAGCCAATGACCCCTCGTCTGTGTGGAGAAGCTTGAAAAACATCACGGGCTACAGGAAACCATCCCCTCCTGCTGTGGAAGACCATCAACTGGCAGATGGCCTGAATGTGTTTTATTGAAATTTTCCACAAAATTTCAGTATGTTTTGCTGGTGTGGCTGCACATTTACACTGGCTAGATGTACTATAAGTAGGTTGAGAGAAGCATTAAGATAGCTTGCTCTGCACAGCCAAGCATGAATGTATGTACTAAGCACTGGATTTGTTGCTAAGCTCTATACTACTGAAGCACCAAGGGGCCCTTTGTCAGATTCATATGCATTTAAGAAGCAGCTGCTATAAGATGTTTCAAATAAACATCAGTCAGAATTGGAGTGGAAATCATACTGACCTCCACTGTGAGCCAGAGTTATACTAGTACTCCTACTGTACATGTGGAAGAAATAGGTAAACACCTATTGTGAAAATATAAGAGAATATAAAAATGTCAAAGTCACAGTGTGAGCATATAATGAGAGAGAATCATTCTATTTAGGGTCTTCTTTCATCCCACAGTACTGTTGCCTGGAAAGGGAGAACATACCGTGAGCTAAAAGGTCCAGTGTGGGTGTGTGCTGGGCTGCAAGTGAACCTTTGCTGTTGCCTAATGCTGGTTTGTGGCACACAAAAGTCAAATGTAAAATCAATGGTTTTCTGTAATTGGCTCTCCGCAGGGATGCGCTCAGTAATATGAATTTTTATGAAGTAGTGCTTTGTGATTGATGAGAGTTCCGCTTTGGTTCTGTGTCAAGGTTTGTTCTGTGCTGTTTGCTTCTGGCTACTTCTTGGTTAAAATATCTAAAAAGCTAAATAATATCAAACAGCTAAATAAGCATTCAGCCTCTTCCACTATAATGACAAAAACCTTAAGTCTCCTTATTAAAGGGCTAGTACAAGTCTTTACTGACATTCCAGAATGGTCTTAAGAATGAGGCAAACATCAGCAGATCTCTTAAGTAGACATACACATCTGACAGTTAATATCTTTGTTTTTGTGTGTGTGGCTGCAGGCAGCACAGGTAGATTCAGGTCAGGACGTCCCGAGGAGAGGGCCCTGAGCACTGAGGACCAGGAAGCCGAGCCGGTGTCGGTAAAAGAGCGGCTGGCTATGTATCAGGCCACCATGTCCAAGAAAGACGCCAGCAGCTCCTCCTCCGCCGCGGTGAGACAATGCTTCCACATGGGTGTAATGGGAGATGGCAGTAAGGAGATGCAGGCAACCAGGGAGACAGCAGATGGTCATATACATGAACTCATATCAAGTAGTTAAACTGATGGTGTGTGATAGACATTACTTATGTTTATGGCTAAGTTTATGTCATTTAATTCTGCCCAAGTTATAAATCTCTAAGGCTTTGTTGAACAGAAAAGTGGGGTGGGAGCCACAGGGCTCTGATGGGATTATTTGTCACTGTGTCATAAAGCTCAGTACAGGGTGGGAGAAACCAGACCTCTAGAGTGTGAATGGGAGGCAGTCATGTCAAATAGAGCTGCTGTTTCAGCACGATTTATCATTCATTTATCAACATAAATTTCGAAAATCATAAGCCTGATTTCACTTTAGCTGGAGCCAGTTCAGTAGTTTTGAACTACAGGAACTCCAGTACTGTGCTAATTTAAAGTATGTGTATTTCCTTTGTATAAAAACTTGTACTTTTAAGATTTTACATAATCTTATGAAATAAAAAAAAATATGTGGGTTTCAACCTTCTTGGCTTGTAACCCCTTTCAAAAAAAGCAGTCTATTCACCCCACATTTCCACCAGTTCACATATTGTCCCACCGACACTGGGCTTTCCTGCCAGACTTTCTCCAAGTAACTGGTTAATTTAAATGTTTCATATCTGAACAACCAACTCAGGCTTCATCCATATAAACAAAGTATTGTGCAATTTCAAATAAAAATTTAAATCGAAATGGAACTTCGTTTCTATATCAGGCAGGCAGCGAATTGAACAAATGTGTTTTTCTTCTTCCAGACAGACTGTCCAATTTCAACACTGAGTGGTAAAATATCAGCTCTCAGCTGAGCATATAAAGATCATCCCAATACCATATTCATATTTTATTATTGGCAGTTTTGGTTTGGTCTATAAATCATCAGACCACTGCTTTTTATTCTGAGCAAACACTGATTTGAAATGTTGATCTTTTCATTTATAAAACATGCTTCACCAAACCTATAGTTACAGAACAACAGTTACAAGGAAATGGAAAGCAACATTTTAACAGAAGTCATACAGATGACCACAAACATTTATCAGTCAGAAGATCAGTTATTCTGCAGAATGTTTACTTTTGATACTTGAAAACATAAAGCTGGTCATTTTCTGTATTAATAGTATTTCTAACACTCCCCATAGAAATAACCTTATTCTTTAAGTAAATTTGGCTGATAATGTACTTCACTAGAACAGTTTTTAATTGCAGTGAGGTATTTTTACATTGCTGTATTGGGAATTTTACGTAAGCAAGAAATCAGTTTAATTCATCCATTATTGTCCTTTAAATATTATCCAATAATTTAAAACCATTCCCCATCACTCCACATAGAGTACATCACATAATCTTAGGAATTCTATCCACAAATATAACAAAAATCAGTATTTAATGAGCCACTGGAAATCAATCAAAGAAAGCTTCCTTCACAGGTAGTGCACAAGATAGCACAGAAAACATTAATTACCATTAGTTTGTAAGTCTTAATGGATCTGTGGACGAAAAATATATAGAATTTGCACCAAATTTATATGAACCCACACAGTCAACACACCAGCAGGCATTCACACATTATTTCTCCTTTAGGTAACCACACACACACACACACACACACACACACACACACACAATTATGAAGCTCCCTGACTCATTAGTTATTACCAAGACCAAAAAAGCCCCAAGCCTGTATGTACTTTACAAACCAATAACTGTATGAACAGTATCAGCTCATTTTCTCAAAACTGGAAAATATCTGTTCATCCTTTGAAACATCATCACAAAGGTCTCTTAATTTTTGTCTACCTGACAAACTGACACTCTGATCAAACTCATGAGAGTACAATTACTCCAAAAATAGGAACAGAAGCATTTCGAAAAGCAGGTGTAGCAATCTAAAACTTTGTTTTATTGGACACACACAGAGGTAGAGAGACTAAAGCAGAAAGAAACAGTGAGTAGCAGAGACAGAGAGAGAGAGAGAGAGAGAGAGAGACATTCAGAGTTGCATTATAAAGTGTCTTTACTGAAGCACCCCACTCAGCACCACAAATCAAGGCAAAACAGCAGCAGTGCAAAAGCCTGTTAACTTTCCCTCAGTGGATTCCTGCATAAATGTGTTTTCCTGACGTTAAAGCACGTGTCAAACTCAAGGCCCGCGG
>NW_018128043.1:803686-805663 GCF_001952655.1 Monopterus albus
TAAACCTGTGTGTCTTATTTGTGGAGCTAATGTGGCTGTAATTAAGGAATATAACCTAAGACGGCACTACGAGACAAAACATCAGGACAAGCTGAAAAACGTGAATGCAGAGCAGAAGCTACAGAAGGTAGAGGAGTTGAAGAGGAATCTGACATCACAGCAGACGTTTTCACCAAAGTGAAATCACACAGTGAAGCTGCTGTGAAAGAAGTTTTATTGGGACAGAGGAGAAAATCAGCCCGGACATTTACCGAGGGAGAGTTTCTGAAGAGCTGCATGATGAAAGTGTGGGACGTCTGGTGTCCAGACAAAAAGCAGGTGTTTGTAAATGTAAGCCTTAGCAGAAATAGGGTTGGTGATTTTAAGTTCAAGTTTATTTATTTTGGAATAATATTGTATCCTGTCTGTTTCGATTCATATTTATTAAAAAAAAAAAACGTTTAGTTTTAGTTTGTTCAATAAATTTTTATACTGTTCGGCCCGCGACCTAAAGTGTGCTTTGAGTTTTGGCCCCCTGTGCGATTGAGTTTGACAACCCTGCCTTAAAGGCTATAAGCAGCTCCAGTCCATTGCAGCATGATTGTGGCTGGCCTGTAATGGGACTTATTAAGCAGGCCATAAAAGTGTTTTTTACATAAATAATCTAGTCAAACAAGTTTGAAAATTTTAGCATAAATCTACCACTCTCATTGAAACACTGGTCTTTATATTGAGCTAACATTCTAATATTTAACACACATATAAACTTCCAAACGTATATAACCTTCAACCAGCTTTCAAATATTTACATCTGTAACTATAAATACCCCACTATGTTAGAAATTGTGGAGAAATTTTGCATCACTGACAGTAATTCGCAAACTTTCCCCTAAGTCTGGAAATGAAGCAGTGTTCAGTTTTGCCTGTGTAATCAGCATTAAAGGCAAGACATATGATGTGACAAACAACACAACTGAATTGTCCAACAGAACAGAAGACGTTGAGTTCATAAGAGCAACACCCAGCAGGTCGTCCTTCAAGCCACATTGTGGAAAGTTTACAAAGGGTGACCTGCCTCCTTCTGGAGCTTTTATACATGACCAGACAGCACAGCAGCATGCTTAATAAGGCACAAGAGAATGTGCTTTAATTAACTGAGATTATAATTTAATTTAAAATTTTAAAATAAATAGTTCAAATATTCAAACATATTAAATAGTAATAACTGAATGTTGTTCTCCACTGTGCTGCATACAATTTCTAGAGTTTGCCAGTGTGAGCGGTGAGTACATTAAGTGTTCGCTGGTCTGCATAGCAACAGCCTGTTACAGCCATTTCAGAGCAAATGAGAGGTGGTAACAACACAACGTATGTTTCTAGCTACACTGTCATCATAGTAAAGCTCTGCCTCAAAAGACTTGCTGCTTTTAATAAAAGGCTGTAATATCTAATTATTGTTAAAAGAACAACCACTGGACACATTTAATAAATCTTCTATATTCTTGTATTGATAGTTTATGCTAAGCTAAGCACTTTGTTTCTGATTTGCTGTGCTCTCAGAATATTCCAGATCAGATTGCTGTTGATTATATCTGTTGGAAGGAAACCGGAAGGGCCTATGCATGTTCTATATTCTTATATCGATAGTTTAAAAATAATGGCACTAGAAACAAGTTCTCAAACAGCAGCTCCAAACTGGACTCACTGAATGAGCCTCTTGGATTTCACTTCAGTGATTGCCAGTATGACAGCATCGCAACCTCCTCAACCTTAGCTGATCCGTGGTGTTGGTGAGCTGAATGTAGATGCGTGTGGGAAAGAGGTAGTGGTGGGTACAAAAGGGGGAGGCCATTTGCCAGACAGTCTGCATGGGAATCTTGTCTTTCCTTCCTATATTTGCAGCTGTTGTCTGAGTCTCCACACATTCAGTCTGCCCAGTCTGTCATCCAGCATCCACAATTTCAATAAAATATATTTATATACTACTCCTACTACTTA
>NW_018128043.1:805894-833596 GCF_001952655.1 Monopterus albus
CAGGAAAGTGAATATATGTGTATTTCCCAAATTGTAAAACTATCAAACCTTAACCACAGTGCTTTAGTTTTGTAATGCTAACATGGACTCCAGATGCATACAACCTGTGATATCATAGTCTGGCACTTTTTACACTTCCTTTCTAAATACACTTCACAGACCAAATTTATAGTAAACTATATCATTTCTAGGAGACCGTTTGAATTAAGTGCTTCTGTGTACACTCATTGTAATTATTCACATAATTCAAAACACTCAAGTGGAATAGACCGAGAGGGCTGATTCTCTAATGTGCAAATGAGAGGGAGCAGAACCTGGACAAGACACATGCTCAATGTTTGAACATACCTGTATGTATGCTTACGTGGTCATTATGTGTATGATTTTAATTTTCCTTTTAAACAAAAGATGTTGATTTAATGTCATATCAATGAAGCTATTGAACCCACACCGTAGTAAAACTAATAGCATGGTGTGCAGCCACAAAATGTCACTGACCTGAACTCCTCTGCAGTAACTTGCAAATTGCATTGTGACCTTCACTTGCATTTAAAACGAAAGGTGACCCATGTGTGATCAACATGATCAACATTTTCTCTCTCTCTCTCACTCACACACAAACACACACACACACACACACACATCAACTCTTACAGCTGAAAGCTTGGAGATTTTCATATATACTGTTACTCAGAAGCTATATATGCAGAAACCACATATAAATGTTTTATTAGGAAAGTGATTGACAATCCCAAAATAAGATTATTGTATCAAATAGTCAATGTGCATTCTTGCCAAGAAACTGTAGGGTGAGGACTGCATTCTCCGTATTGATGAGATTTACTGTCTTTTTCTTCTGTCTTTTTTTCTTCCTCTGCAAAGAGACCAGGCTTTTGTATTTTTCACTTTTAAGAAATAATTCCTTTTGCAAAATGATAAAATGTATTGAAAAGCTTTTTTCTATTAAACTGAGTAATCTGAAAGACAAAGATTTTTATATGTGTGTTGCAGGATTTCTGAAATTTCTGCAAGAAATCAACATTTTAAAAAACGACTTGGTTAATTTATTTTTGTTTTTATTTTTCTTTCAGCTAGTTGGAACACAAATGAGGAACTGTGTCATGTTTGCATTTGACCTATAGTGGGTCTCAGTATATTTAAGGTCAACTTGCCTACTGCATTTTATACCATAGAGGATCCGTGATATTTTTTACTCTGGATTTGCATTGCCGTGTACAGTACTTTGATCGACCAGGCGTTGTTTTTAAAATGGTATACAAATAAATTTTGATTGATTGAAATTTAGATCCTACATATACACATTTATGCCACATTGAAACAAAATTCAATACTGCTGATGTTTCAAAAGCATTAGCATAATGCCTTTGTATTCATTTTTGTATTAGCATATGTGGATGTATGACATATTCACAAACAATGAGAGTAGGAATAGGCTCACCATGTTCTTATCCAATCTCTTAAATCCCATCTAAGCTCCCAGTGTGTTTAATCTGTGATACATACTGTATGTTTCCAGATGTAATTTATGTCACCCATTTTCTGCTGATAGATGACGGAGGCCTGTTCGCTGCCTGGTGGCTTGGCAAGTGTGAAGAGACAGTTTGAGAACCAGGAATTTGCTTCCTCGTCCTCCCAGTCCAGCGTGACTCACTTCCAACAGAGTTCTGTACAGGTGAGAATGAAATGTTGGTCACTGCAAAAAATTTTTTTTAGATTTTCTAAAATGAGCAGAACATGCTGTATACTTCTATATTAAAGTAGATATGGCTAAACAGCTTGAGACGTGAAGACTGATACCACTCTCATGTCTGTATGCTAAAAACAAAGCTTGAGCCAGTATAGAATTTATCAGGGAGTATGCAGGGAGGGAAAACCTGGCTGCAACTGTGGAACATTTTTGTAGGTCATATCAAAGAGGGCACCTTGAACTTTGCTCGTCTATCTGCCGTAGTCATCCAGCACGTGAGGAAAATGCCAGAAAGCATTAGCAGCCTGGGTCAGTTCTGCCCCTCTGTGCATTCTCCCCATCTGCTCTTTCAGGTGCGAAGCGGAGCAGATTCATCGAGCACCCAAGGACTTTGCTGAATGCTGAATTTTACATAGGGGTTTGTGAGGGGAAGTGTCTGAGTCTGTTTGATCGAGTTATTGCTTCTGTGCTGCAACAGAAAAACACTCTCTGATCAAGTTTTATTCACAGGTGTAATATGTGAGTTCTGTTTTAAACTGGTTGTATATCAGGAAAGATTTTATTATTCTGACATAAGTGGTTTCATAAGTACAAAGCACCCCTACCCTCCATGTATTTTTCATGTTAATAGCAGAGGAGAAAAGCTCAAATATCACTTTTCTTTTTCATCTCCTTCATGAATCTATTGGTATTTCTCTCCAACACTGAAATCCTCTTTAAGTTGAATTTAGACTTAGTAGTTCCCTTGGAAACAGCTCAATAATGTTAAAACATTTGTTAGCGGCCACAGAGGGATTTTTTTTTAGACTTTGTCTTTATATAAAAATCACTTAACTTTACTGCTGTTTTGTACAGCTTACAGTGAAGTGATACAACCACAGCATGTGTGTCTGTCTTTGTGTATGTGTATTCTTGAATGGAGGTTATATACTGTATGTTGTCATTATGAAAAGGATTCACTGTCCACATTCTCATTTTTCTGTGTTTGACAGGAGATGTCAAGCTCCTCAGAGGTGACAGTGAGAAGCAGTGCCAGAGAGACTGTCCCCACCACAACCCTTTTTCACAACCAACAAGAGGTACTGGCTGCTACACTCACCATTTGTCACCAGCTGCATGGCGGCATCTGGCAGGCTGCTAATAAACACAGTCTCTGGTTATGTCAACTTTCTCTTACTCTGTATGTACCCTGTTAGCCTCATGCTAAGCCTTATACTTCTAACTGACTGAAAGTGGTTGTACTGTAGGCTGCAGTGCTGCTGCCAGTACACTAATGATTTTCCACCTTTTTTTCACAGGTGATCCATGATCAAAAGGTCCATCACAACAGTGTGGCTGCCAGTTATGGGAACCATTACAATGAAACAGGTTATTCTGCTCATGCCTTTAATATTGTAATTTGCACTTTTTTAATCACAGCACTGCTTGTGTGCTGTATATTAATGACTCTTCCTACCATGGCCGAATAAGGGATGAGCTACAAAAATGAGTTAGGGTGCCAGATGATTGCATAGCAAAGCAAATCTAATCCGAGCAGAGTCAGGAAGAAGTAAGAACTATTAGAAAGTGGAAATTGGGCAATCACCCTGTATGGTTTCAGAAAATGAAAACTACTCAAGTTTTTAATGAAATGATTTATTTTTTTTTCCAATCCCCCTGAGCCCTTTACTGGGAATGATTTAATGAGGCAGCCTTCTTCTTGTGTCTAATTCAGTTATGGTTGTCGGAAGAGAGGACCTACCAAAGGTTTCCACTCAGGCTTTGAAGCAGCAGTATGAAAAAACGATTGAGGAAGCTGCACCAGCCAAGGAAATTAAGGTAATGATGCTGTCTGTTTACCTAAATAGATGTAGTTTGGGATTTTTTATGAGTTATCAGTATGAAGCTGTGGCCACTTAAAATCTTAAAATCATCAAAAGGAAATTGTGAATGCTATGAGTTGATGGAAAATAAATTGGAAAGGACAAAAGATCTCACATGATTGCACAGGCAAAGTCTGAAACTTTTCAGTGTTAAAATGAAAACAAGAATTCACATTCACTGTTTGCAGTTAAAGTGATCTTCAGTGAATATTTCAATCATGTCAGTAATTAGGAGCATGCATAACTGAAAATATATGGGTCTGACAGCCACAAGATGTGTCTGTATTTGTGCATTTACATCCATAATGGGTTTATTATTTGGTACTTTTGCTTCTAGCACTGGAAAATAAATTTGACTTGACTCCAAAAGTTTTTATATTTATTTTAGCTTGAAATTTGTTACTTAATTTCCTAAATTAATTTTCAAAGCTGTTCTTTCTGTGCTATAAATGACACAAAAATGAAAAGTACCTAGATTTTGTGACTACAGTTCAATTTCCGTCTGTCCTTAACCAAAAACATGTTTGAACCCAAGGTTGATGTGGATGTCAACCAGTTTCAGTGGATGCCAGTAAACCAGTCCTCCAAAGCTTCAGCCATGACAAGCTATGATACTTCCTCCACTGTAAAGACTGCCTCATCAGTGGCTTATGAGGTGACAGACCATTTCCCTCCCACCCCCTCAAACCTGCTACAGGTGTCACAGGAGGTCCCAGAGTACAATGTCTCTTCCCAGTCTCAGGAGTTAGCCTCCCAACATAAGTACACAGTTAATAAGGAACAGTACACTAAAAACAAGAGAATGGCTGAACTAAAGCGCCTCTGTAAACATATTCACCCAGAGGTCCGCAAGAACCTTGAAGTGGACTTCTTGACTCAGCTTTCTGAAGCGGAAAAGAAGGATTTGGAAAGTGAAATGGTAAGTGATGTCCAGCAAGCATGCTATTTGTTTGAAAATGATGACAAAAGCCCGAGTTCGAGCCCTGACAGCGAGTACTTGGAATGGGATGAGATCCTTAAAGGCGAAGTGCAGTCCATGCGCTGGATGTTTGAAAACAAGCCGCTGGATATGATCAAAGATGAAACCCCAGATGAAAACTATGTGAGGAATATTGCCGAGCAAGAAATAATTGCTGGCAAAGATGTCAGATACACAGCTTGGATGTTTGAGACTCAGCCAATGAATGCTTTGGGGGCTGAGACTCCCGATACAACTGAGCAGTCACAAAAATCCACTGATCTTGCGAGAGGAGATGTTCGCACTGCTACTTGGCTTTTTGAGACACAGCCCCTCGATTGTCTGAATAAGATCTACCAAGAAGATGAGCAGGAGACAAACGTTGTCACTAAAGACATCACTGGTGGAGATGTCAAAACTGCCAGATATCTCTTTGAGACCCAGCACCTGGATTCCCTGGGTAAAACAGAAACCATTGAAGAGAGTCACTTTCTGAAACTAAAGTCTGAGCTGGAGGAGATCAAAGGGGATGTGAAGACAACCACTCGCATGTTTGAAACCCAGCCCATGTGTGTTATCAGGGGTGATTCAGGAGAGATGCTGGAGATCACCACCATCCGCAGGGAGGAGACTGAGAAAGGAGATGTAAAAACATCACGATGGATGTTTGAAACCCAGCCTCTGGATATGATCAACAAAGACCCTGCCAAAGTAAAGCTGATATGTCGTATTTCCATGGAGGACAACATTCAAGGTGGTGTGAACAAAGGTAGATGGCTTTTTGAAACTAAGACTCTAGACACCATTAAAGATGAAGAATGGGAGAGTTCCAGGATGCAAAAGGAAGAAATAATTGGAGCTGATGTACAGAAGCATTGTTTGGTTTTCGAGACTCAACCTATGGATACGCTAAAAGACAATGCCAATGCACGACCTTTACCCACCGAGGAGATTGTAGGAGGCGATGTTCAGTCAGCAAAACATCTGTTTGAAACAGTACCCATGGAAAATCTGAAAGAACTGCTCGAAGTGGGAAAATTGAAGAAAATGGTTGCATCTGAAGAAGAAAAGGGGGATGTAAGGCATCAGAAATGGGTGTTTGAAAGCCAACCATTGGAAAATATAAGGGAAGAGAAGAAGGAGATTATAAGAACCGTGAACATTGAAGCTCTTGACAAAGGAGATGTGACAAACTATAAAGAATGGTTTGAAAGTATGGATTTAAGTAAGTGTGAAGGTACCCAAAAAATTCAAGTTGAAGGTGTCACAAGTGGATCTGTCAAATCCAACAGAAATCTTTTTGAATCAAACCCTATGTATGCTATGCAAGACAGCTCTGGTCATTACCATGAGGTGAGAACCGTGAGGCGTGAGGAGATTGTGAAGGGAGATGTGCGCAGCTGTAGATGGATGTTTGAAACTCATCTTATTGATGAGTTTGATGACAGCATTAATAAGTTTCAGATTATTAAAGGTATTTCCAAACAGGAGATTGAGTCAGGAGATGTCAAAACAGCCAAGTGGTTGTTTGAAACTCAACCGCTTGATGCCATTAAATATTTCAGTAATGTTGAGGATGAAGAACATAAAACTAAGGAAGATATTGAAATAGAAAAAGGAGATGTGAAGACCTGTAGGTGGCTATTTGAGACTCAGCCAATGGATGTTCTGTATGAAAAGGTGGAAAAGAGCGAGACTGATGTCAAGGAAGTGGAGAAAGGTGATGTCAAAACATGCACTTGGCTCTTTGAGACTCAGACACTTGACAATATACACGATCATTCAGAGTCTGAGAATTTTCTGAAAACCTGCACTGTAAAGCAAGAGGACATCCAAGGAAAAGATGTGCGACTGGCACGCTTCCTCTTTGAAACTGAGAATCTTGAAAACCTCACAGGCAAGGATACTAGTTCATTCAGAAGGGTTACAGAAATTGACATCCAATCAGGGGACGTTTCCAGAATGAAGTACATCTTTGAGAATCACTCCTCTGACATTATGAGCTCCACCTCTGAGGAAATGATGCAGAGGTTGAAGGCACAGCAGGCTGAGGACATCCAGAAGGGAAACGTGGTCAACTGTACCTGGATGTTTGAGAACCAGCCAATTGATGCTATCCATGATGACAACATGGAGGTAAGGGAAACTCGCACTGTGACTGATGTTCAGGGGGGCGATGTCAACAAAGGCCGATTCATTTTTGAGACATACTCTCTGGATCAAATTAAAGAACAGTCCACTGAGAATGATATTTCAAAAGTCACTAGTGTCTTTAGAGATGAAAAAGAAAGAGGAGATGTGAAGAATTACACCATGATGTTTGAAACTCAGCCGCTGTATGCCATCTGTGACAAGGAGGGCCATTATCATGAAGTAACTACAGTTACCAAGGAAGAAATTGTGAGAGGAGATGTAGTGGGGGCCCGATGGTTGTTTGAAACAAAGCCACTGGATTCAATTAGAGATTCGGAGGAGGTCTATGTTATTAAGGCTGTGACTGAGGAAGGCATAAACAAAGGAGATGTTACTTCTGCCAGATGGAAGTTTGAAACACAACCTCTGGATGAAATTACAGAGGAGATAAAAGTAAGATCAAAAACAGTTGCAGATATCCAAGGAGGTGATGTGAAGACAAACAAGCTGCGATTTGAAACCGATGAGATGTATCAAACGTATATCAGAACCGTTAGCGTGAGTGAAATCCAAAAAGGTGATGTCAGATCTGCCACATGGATGTTTGAAACACACACAATTGATGAGATACGTGGTGAAGGCACAGAGTACGATGGCATGGAAAGGGTGACAAAAGAAGAAATAATGAAAGGGGATGTCAAACAATTTGTGTGGCTGTTTGAGAAGCAGCCCCTTGACAGTATCAAAGAGACTGATGGCACAGAACCTGTTGTCACCAAGGAGGAAATCCCACAGGCTGATGTGAAGACAACAACATGGCTGTTTGAAACTACTCCATTCCATGAGTTCAATGAGAGCAGCATAGAAAAGACAGAAATAATAGGTAAAAGTATCATAGAGACACTTGAGGAGCTTTACTCTCAGAAAATGGTCGAATCACAAGGTATCCTTATTGAGTCGGATGAGATTGGCGATGTCCGCATGGCAAAGTATAAACTCATGAACCAGGAGGCTCCACAAATCCAAAAGGAAGAGATTATCAAAGGAGATTTGAGCAACATAATGATGAACCTACTGAACCGCAGGGAAACCACTGAAAGGGGGATAACTATTGACAAGGAAGAGCAGGGAGACATCAATACCACAGTGAAGCAGCTATTCAACCAGGAAAAGGGAATCAGTGTTGAGAAGGAGGAAATCATCCACGGTGACATTCAAGAGGCCATAAACAGTCTGCTCAAGAGCGAAGGCTCCTCCAAACGTGGCATTCTAATTCAAGAGAATGAAAAAGGAGATGTGAGGATGACTATCTATTCCCTGTTAAATAAAGGGGAGGGGATTAGCATGGAGAAAGAAGATATCATTCAAGGGAATATCAGCAAAACTCTCCAGCATCTTCTTTCCAACTCAGGTGAACAAGACTCTAAAAAGATAAAGGTTGGAGACACGGAAAGGGGTAATGTCAGCTTTTACTCCACATGCATTGAGTCTGGAGCATTGGATTACCTGAAACAGCTTCAGAACGAGTCTGATGGAGTCCAAGAAAAGTTAGAAAAGGAATGCATCATAGGTGGTGACATTGAAGAAACTAAAATGCTACTGCGAAAGAATCAGCAACAGATTGGTCGCACCGTGGCAGAGGATGATATAGTTCCTGGTGATGTACACAGTATTGTTAAAGTCTTTATGACAGAGCCTACTGTTACTTACAGAAACCTGGAGAAAAAGGATATTGTTAAAGGTGACCTGAGCGCAGCCCTGGATTCACTGAACCAAGCTATCAATCAGAAAATTATAATAGAGAAAGAGGAGGTGGTGAAGGGAAACATACCCACCACTTTGAGGTCTTTGGAGGAGGCCCAACATCAAATCAAAGAAACGGAAAAGCCAGAAATTGTCAGGGGAGACATCAGAGCTGCTCTTGAGTCACTGGAGAGATCCGCAACCACCAAAATGGAAGCGACTGTTGAATATTTAGTGCCAGGTGATATCAAAGGAACCCTAAAGTCCCTGGAAGAGGCAAAGCAAGCTGTTAAAGAGGTAGAAAAAGAGGAGATTGTCAAAGGAGACATCCACACTGCCATGAAAAGTTTACATGAAGCGTCGAGCGAGAAAAAGATTTACCAGCATCAAGTGAGTGAACAAGGGGATGTTAAAGCCACTATCCAGCTCTTACTGGAACCAGCAACATCTCCTAGAATTCAGCACAGGGGAAGCATTGATAGAAATGTGCAAACATCCATTAATGAAGGACAGGAGACAACACAGGTGGAAAAAGAGGAGGTAATAAAAGGTGACGTTCAAGGGGCAATAAAGTGTCTAATGCAAAGAAAACAGTATTCAAATCTGAAACATACGTATAATCCCAAGAGAGCAAAAGCCCCCATGAAAAGTCCATTAACTGTAAAGCAAGTGGAGCATGAATGCTTATATGAAACTAAGAGTGAGAGCATAGCAGTCAATCCAGGCCCAGCTGTGAAAAACCTCTCCCAGAGTGTTGAATCACAGAAGCACACCCAGAGGTATGATGAAAGCAAACCAGCGAAAACACAGGTAACGGCTCAAGAGGACCACTATATTGCTATAGCCAAAACAGACAGTACTACTGGGGCCTCTCAACAGAAAAGCATAAAGATACAGAAAGCACTGCCCCTACAGAAAATAAAGGCTCCCAAACCTATTATGATAAAGAATAAACAAATGAATAGCAAAGATCAAACAGAGACTAAAGCAACTGATGTCAATGTGATGAAAGGGGTGCAAAACATATCACAGACGAATATTTCAAACAAGCAAATATGTGAAACAAAGACGATGAAACAGGTCCAGACTACAGTGATGGAGAAAACTGTCATGCATAAGCAACATGTGACTGTATCAGAGCAAATGTCAGTGTTTCAAAAGCAAACAGAGACTAAGGCTCTCACACAAAAGCAGAATGTCAAAAACATGAAAAGTGATCACCAGATCCTTGACACAAGAGAGAAAGGTACAATCAAAAAGAAACCAGAGATTCAACTCCCGCCTCCTCCCTCCACAAACCCTCCACCCTCAGAGTCTGAGCTCTCCCTCCCCCCACCACCATCGCCAGTGCTGGAGAGCCCATCACCTTCATCCCACACTACTGTCATGAGGGAGGACAGTGACCTCCCACCCCCACCTCCACCACCTCCGCCTCCCATGGAATCCATAAAATCTGAGCCTGAATTTTTCCCTCCTCCTCCTCCACCACCTCCACCTCTGCCTTGTGTGAGCAGACAAGATTTTCTTCCTCCACCTCCCTCGCAGCAAGAGCTTAATGCGATGCCTCATCCTCCCCCTCCAAAGCTGGGGAAACATACTGGCAGGCCTTTATTCAAAGTGCCCAAGCAACCAGAAACACAGAAGCAGCCCATACCAGTTAAACCCAAATGGCAGAAAAGGCAGCCAACTCCTCCGCCACCCCCACCTCCCCCTCAGCTCCTTCCTGATCAAGAAACAACAGTGTCAGCAGAACATAAAGAAGAAGCTAAAGTTCAGGAAGTGAAAAAGACTGAATCAATCAAACAGATTCAGTCTGAATCAACAGCAGTGTCGACGACAAAAATACCAAGCATCCCAGTTGTAAAACCAATGGAAAATGAAAGCCCACAGCCACCCAAAAAAGTGTTTGTCCCACCCATCAAACTGCCTCCACCTCCTGACCCTGTTCCATCTCCAAAGCCTAGACCAGCCAGCAAATTTAAAACACCTTTGATGCTTGCAGAGGAAAGGTATCATCAGCAAAGAATGGAGAAAGAGGAAATAGAGAGGAGTAAAGTCACTACTCCTACGTCGCCACCAATTAATTTACCTTCCTCTTCTGCCACTGCTGATCCTTCTGCAGCACAGAGCACTGACAAAGAAAGGACCACAGAAGCAAAAGCAAAGACTGAAGAAGCTAAAACTGTTTCCAAACAAAAAATATTGGCACAAGACTCTTCTGCCAAGAAAGCCCCTTCCCAGATCCCTCTGAGCAAGCCCTTGATCTCAGTGGTTAATAAGAAACCAGCCCCTGGATCTTCACGTATGTCCTTAGATAAAAAGTGTGTTGCTACTGAACACTCAGAAAAAATACTGTCCTCAACTGATATTGCTAAAAAGAGTGAAACCACACCGCAGACTGTCTCAGTTTCCAAGTCTCATCATGAGGCCTCAAATATCGAAGTCCAGTCATGCTCAACTGCAGCCACTTCTTCAGTCACAGAGCAGCAGCAGATTATTAAGAAGTCCAGCACCAAGTCTATCACTGCCACACACAGTGCTGTCAAGGAAAATGTAAACCTACAGAGCCAGGCTGGGGTCACATTAAAAGCTGAAGATGTAAAGAATATTAATTTGCCTCTGACACTGGAGGGAAAAATGAGTCCTTCTCAACCCACTAAAATTCCAAAGGTAACCCCAAGTTTCAAGGTGAAAACCTTTAAGTTACCAACAGAGAAGAAAGAGGAGAAAAGTGACAGTTTGGGACAAAAAGAAGCAATGAAAAGTGAATTGCATTTACAGCAAATGAAAAGTAATGTGTTGCAGAAAAGTGAAACAAATGTGAATCAGGAAAGCAGCCAGCTGACATCAGCAAGAGCAGAGATGAAAGCAGAAATGAAAGTGAAGGAGAAGAAAAGTCAGGTGGCCCCACCTGTGAAAGAAGCTGAAGTAGAGGTTCACATGAAAAAGGGAACTCAGATGCATAAGAATGAGACTGAAGTAAAACTGTCACCATCCGTTACTGTTCTCTTGCCTAAGGTGGCTAAGATAACATCTGCAGCAACTGATCAAGGACGAGGCCATATATCTGTCTCCCACAGTCAGCAGAGCATGAAGGCAGGGTACATTCAAAGACACAAGGAGGTGGCTGTGACTGAGAGTGTGGTACAGCAAGGCCTTCAGATGCAAAAGCAGGAACTAAAGCAACAAGCAGCAGAAACAACTAAAGCACAGATAAAGGCAGGAAAGTCAAAGGGTGAGCCTAAGGATGTATCAGTGAAAGTAACAGGGAAAATGGCCCATAAAGCAGAGGCTCATTCAGAAATCACAGATTTAGAGAAATGTAGTGTAACGCAGACACTGCTCGCTCAAATACAAGAGCTGGAGGGCATGCCAAGCAAAACAGACTCCAATGCTGTCAGGAGGATTATAAGTGGACTCCCTGACTGGGTGATGGGCTCAGATGAGAAAAAGACTTTAAGTGAAATTGCTAAACAGCAAAGTAAGAAAAAGCTGAAAGAGATGATGGCCTATGTGAAAAATATTGTTCAAGCAAAGCTCACATTTTTAGAGGAACACTTGACAGTCATGGAAAAGCAAGAAAAAGAACCGGTGCCACCACCAGTGCCTCCAAAACCAGACAAGAGAATTTTGAGTCGAGCAACAGCAAAGATATCAAAGATTAGTGTTGGCTCATCCAAAACTGAAAAGAAGGCGGAAGAAGAGAAAAAGCCGCTTCAAGAGATCAAAGTGCACCAGGAGCTGCGCGAGGCAGCTGATCAGAGAGTGTCCTCCCCGTTAGCAAGCATCCGCACTCCATCGCCCACTTTCATTAGCATTGAATCGAGGAGGGTAGACTCACCGCTCAGAGTGACTCCTTCTCCTCCGCCCTACAGATCTGTCGGGACACCTCCACCTCCTTCTTGTAAGTTGTACACGCCTACGTCTACCTTCAGCAGGGTCATGCCATCTCCCACCTTGAGCCGCTCAGAGAAGCTGATGAAACTGAAGGATACCACCTCCAGGCTTTCTCGTGGCATGACCCCTCCTCCTCCTGTACCAGTGCCTGAATGTTCCACAGCTGAAAGAGAGCAGTGCTCCCCTTTTCATGACAAGGAGACTCCCAGAGAGAGTAATGAGCAGGGATTGGTGGATGTCGCAGAAATGATGGACTCCGTGATGACAGTCAAGGATAAGAAGTCTTTCTTTGAGGAGGCACAGAAGACTGATGTGAACAGGACGCACATTCGGAAAGATCCTATTGATATCCCTGAACGTTTGGGGCCTGATAGTGAAGAAGGCACTCAGGCTGTAACTATAGATATTCTGAAAGAGGATCTCCCAAGAGTTGACCTGTCTAAGCTGGTAAACAAATTTGAATCTCCAAAACCAAAAGTGTACATCCGAAAAGAGCCTGTTGTCATTGCAGAGAGGCTGGGGAGTGATACAGAGGTGGCAGAGGTCAGCACACATGCCCCAAGATTTGAAGAAATCCCGACATTCAATGTTAAAGCAATAAAGGATGTGTTTGAGACAGGAGAGCATAGGTCTCAGGCAGCCCAAGAGCTACGAGAACAAATAGAAAGAAGAGAACCTGAGGCGGTGGGTCACTCTGAAACAACATCGGTCACTGAGCAGTTCTGCAGCATCGATGACTTCGGAAACACGACAAGGGGGACAAGGAGTGAGATGCATTCTGGGAGCTCCTTGACCCATGTTAACCCTCCATCCTATGCTGACGTTGTGAGAGGCAGAGTTCCAACGGTTGCCGTGCCCCCTGAGGCCTCCACTGAGGAACTGCTGAGAAACTTCCAGCAGTCTTGGGCTGAGAGTCAAGGAGCTTTCCAGAACCTGGGTTTGAGTGTCAGGGAGCAAAGGACCTCGCAGATTGTAACACACCAGCAGAAAACTGTCATGACGGGTAAACTGAGCTGTGCACCATGAGGATACTAAACAGGCATGACGGTGTGTTTAACATGTTTTGTGTGTGAAAATTTAAGGCATCAGCTGCATTGTGTAGAAAGAACAGAAGCATTAACATCAGTTTGACAATTTATGATTTCCTTTGGTGTGTTTTTTTTTTTTCTTCCTTCATTTTCTGAAACATTTCAGTTTAGGCACAAGCAGCTTCACAGCTTTTAATATTCACAGATTACACTTCGTCCTGGTTATTAATGCATCTGATGTATAGAGCTGGCAATGATGCTAACATATTGAACTAATATTTCTCTTGCCTGAGTGTGTGATGCTGTTTTTATGACCAGACATCAGAAAACCTCTTGAAAAGAAGAAAACTATACTTTAAATTCATTCTTATTTGTGTTCTTCATTTGATGATAAGACCACTTTTTATGGAGTGAATTCCACAATAAAAAAAAAAGTTTTAAAACATTCTGGGTTTTCCCCATGTTTTTGGACAACTTAAGCGCCATTCTCAGTATTTCTTAAAACCTAGGAAGTTTCACTGTGCTTATAGATGACTGCACACTGAAGAAGGCATAGCTGAAACGCCTGTGCATCTTTCCCTCTGTGCTGGTGTGTGACAGTTTGTACTAAATAAAAGGAAACATCTTAGCGATTTGGGATGTGTGCTTTGGATTTTGGTTATGCACTCCGCCCTGATCTTTTCACATGTGTGGGCAAATCAAATCTGATTTTTTCAGATCAGATCTGAGCCACTTTCATATATGGGTCTAGATCTGATTCGTATCTCTGACCATGAGAGAACTGTCAGAATGATCAGATTGGAATGCACGTGGTTTTTTCAATGTCTCACTCCTCTGCACATGCGCGTATCACCCGTCATCAGCCCCTCGCAGAAATAAACAGACCGAGCAGCTTTTTATGAAATTGCACCATTTGACCATCACACAAATGACATTGCTGTTATTATTGCACACACATGACTCACCTTTCAATTAAATCAGCACGTGTGGTAGTTGAGGAGCTCAGTGGTGTTCACACTACAGCCAGATACATGTCACTTACAAACATGAATGTCAAACATCAACATAAAGAAATCGAATCAGATAGAAAGATCGGAATGGAGAATTAAGGCCCGTAATGTGAATGTAGTGCTGGTCAGTGGTTCCCAAATTGCAGGTTGTGACTGCCAAAGTGGTCCCAAGGTGATAAAGGGGTCTTAAAAAAGGTCTAAACATTTTTTTTGCATAAAACCTAAATTAAAAGAAAATCACAGAAAATAAACTGTTACTTCCATTTTCTTTTTTCCAGAAAATTCGAATTCCAGAATCCGAACTGTGCAGGGTGTGTCGGAAGAGGGTGTACCCCATGGAATTGCTGATCGCAGACAAACAAAACTTCCATAAAAGCTGCTTTCGTTGTGAACATTGCAGAGGCAAACTAAGGTGAAGCTCTTTCACAAAGCAAAATTCATTTTATTGTTACCTTCTCCACTGTTTTAACCTTGTTTTCTTTGTTCTTTTGAATAGTCTTGGCAACTACTCCTCTCTCCATGGACGAATGTACTGCACAGCACACTACAAGCAACTGTTCAAATCCAAAGGAAATTATGATGAAGGGTTTGGACAGAAACCACACAAAGACCTATGGAATAATAAGAACCAGCAGAATTCAGCAGAAAAGACAAATATCAAATCACCATCACATGAAAAGAAAGTCATGGATTCCAGATATTCCACTGCTCAGAGCACATTAGTTAATTGGGATAATGACATAAGCACATCAGTGGATGAAAACAAAAAACCCACCAATAAGATTTCTATAGTGTGGCCTCCACAAACAGATTTTCCAAAAAAGTCCATCACTACCGAGGAGGAGTTGAAGTTGGTTAAGCCATCATGGCCCCCTAAGGAGAACTCAGCCCAGGAAAACCACCACCTAAATCAGCCTAGGAAAATTTCATTTAAAGAAACTAATATTCCTCCAGCTAAAGAGCAAAATGGACTCCAGGCAAATGACAAGGTGTTGGAGAGGGCATCTTTAACAGAGAATGTGATAAAGCCTGAAGATATTCCCGCCTCCCCTGTAGCAGTTGCTGAGGAAGTGAGTATTACTTGCACTCAAGAAACTAAAGACCCCAACAGTGGCTCAGAGGCTGGGGCACAAGTGGGTTCTGAAATGGACTCTGAAGTGCACCCTGGAGTGCAAGAGAGAGGACAAAGTGAGGGCAATGATGGCGGAGCTGTGGGAAGCAAAGTGCCAGAAAAGAATGAGGAGAAAAGTATAGAAAAGGTGGAGGAAGTGAGAGTGAAAGGACATAGCAGGCAGATAGAAAGTGCAGCAGGTGAGAAGGAAAGCCAGAAGGAGAGAGATAAAGGAAATAATGACAGCATGAGCAATGGAGAGACAGTAAAGGTCACATTAATAGATGAGGAAGCGACAGTAGAACAAACATCGAATGCAAATTCCAACAACAATAATAACAGTCAGACACTGCTTAACCATGAAATCCTGTATCGAGGGCTTCAAGAGGATGAAGACATGAAAAATCAGTCCCTCTTTTTGACAGATACAACCAGCACAATGGACTTCTTCCAGGCTGATCACTGTGGAGAACCAAACTGGATGCCAAGTGAAGTGCTGCTATTGGCACACAGGGAAGATGCCTTTGTGCCTATGGGTGCCAAATGCACTGAGGCCACAGACTCCTGTTCAGGTGCACATTTCTTTACAGAGACATCCAAAGGAACGCTCGCCTTTGAAAACAAGGCCACAAAGCCACAGATTAGCGCATCAAGCTTCCTTGAGGACATTTTTGCTGGACTAAGCACTAGTGGTTCCAGCCTGCTATCTGATTTCAAATCCACCACCTTCAGTCAATATGTCGGGGAGACGCCTCCGGTATCAGCGCTGGATGGCCTTTTGGATTTTGGGATAGAGGCAAGAGAAAGGCCAGATAAAGCGAGAGATGTGAGGGGAAAAGGTGAGAGCAGTGACTGTTTTGCCACAAACTACAGCACAGGCAGGGAGGGCACGTCTCTGTGGGCAGAGGGTTATGACACTCTGACAGTGGAGGAGCAGATCAAGAGGAACAGATACTATGAAGATGATGACAGCGACAACTCTTGAATTCAGCCCATTCAGCTTATAATTAGGCAGCCTTGACCACATGTAATTCCCTATGTCCATGGAGAGATTTAGTGCTTTTGTACTGCGTTTTAACATCATATTTCTGCTTTTTTTCAGTATCTAGCTTTGTTTGATGAGGATTGAATGCACCTGGTGTGCAAAGAAGTGGATATTTGTTCTTTTATGCTACTGTATGTATATGCATGTCTGTATTTTTGCTGACTGAGCTAACAGGGCTTTTCAAAATTTGCAATACACGCACTCACTACCAACTTAGTTTTCTTTTGAACAAATGGATGTCAGCTTTCTTTTGTGCCTAAATAAAGAGGTTTTTCCCTTTTTTCATTTCTGTTATGGCTTCTGATTGAAATAAAGACTCATGAACTCAGTATATGGCTTTTTAATCAGTAAGTGCACAGACAAGCGGGAACATTAATGGTACTTAGCTGTAGCCTTTGTGTGGCTGGCTAGTTTGATGTATAGCCTACCTAGATAAAAGAGTCCAGCTGAGATCTCTTTGGTAAAAGGCGTATTGACTTTCGCTGATAGAGCAGCCCTGTTGTAGGAGTTACAGATTTTTCCATTAGGTGGCTTTTGTCACCTGTGACAGATTTGCCCCCTTCTCAGTAACAGCTTGAACATGTGGGATAATTGGCTTCAAAGAGAATATACTGCAGACTTAATTACACCAGTGAAAAGAAATGTACTTTAGTGTTAGAAAAGTGATGGCTTTATAAATTCTGTGAGGGTCATACTACAGTACATTGTGCTGACAGTTCTTTTAAGTTGGGGAAACATTGTTACTTATTCAATAATTCAGCATCCTTCGCTGAAGTGCTGTTTGGCATCTATTTAATTAGGCAATTTTTTCCTGTAATGATTTCATTGACAATCCAACGTATATTCTATTAATTATGCCCCTGCCAAGGAATTCCAAATGCAGACAATGGCCATCTAAAATCAGAATCAGCTTTATTGGCCAGGTGTGCTGGACACACAAGGAATTTGACTCTGGTACAGCAGCTCTCAATGTGTACGTACATACTGTATCAACAAGCAAAGGAATGTGCATTAGGAAAAGAGAGAAAAATAAGAGTAAAGTACTTATAAATAGAGACCTGTATGTGTGTGTGTGTGTGTATATATATATACATATATATATATATATCTTCTGGACAGAGATCTCAGATGTTATTATTTTCGACCCATAGGCAGGATTTGGTCTCAGAATGGCTGAGTTGCCGCCTTCGCGTAAATCCCAGAGGTAAATCCCACTGAGGTGCCACTGAACACAGTACAGGCCCTGTCTGCCTACACCCCTGAGAAAGCGTTTCACTGGCGGGTGTGCAAATACAGTTTGCTCACCAAAACCTTCGTGGCATGAGGAGATGGCAGCGACATAAGCTTTTTACAGTAGACAGAGCCAGGTTTCTACCTACCAGGATCTGTAGAAAAAATCAGGACTTGAGACAGTGGGCAGGCACCAATGTTGAAAAACTGACCATTTGCAGCGCAAGACGCCATCGTGACATGAGATTGGCAGCGCGGTTCTGCTCGCCGGGGGCGTGCACAGCTCTGAGGGAGAGTGGGTTCGGATGAGCCCAGAGCAGGAGTTTCCTGCAATTTCCTGCAGCCGGCAGAATGAACACCGCCATTAAGGCTGATGTATGTGACGTATTGTAATGTCTGATCACACCACTGCGTGTCTTCCTCTCAGCACCAGTGCAGGGTGTCTCACCACCTTCAGCACCTTAACTAGTTCCAGACAGTTGAGGTGGAGAGACGGGGTGTGATCCCACCGTCCTCCCACAGCCTGTGACAGACACGTGCCTCACCAGCCGAGCAGAGGCAGAAGCTGTCTGTGAACACCGAGATGTGTGAAGTCGTTCTGCCCAGGGGAACCCCCATTGTCAGCACACTGGGAGTTCTCCAGTAGTACAGGTCTGATTGGACCAAGGGAGGAACCTTAAACGTGTGCCTTTTGTGGCGCACCGGCCAAACTGGTGCACTGTGGGGAACAACGCGCTGCAGGAGAGATGAAAGCACTTCTCACCTGGCGGGTGACAGCCTTGCTTTCATGCTAAGAGAGTCTAAGTGCACTCCCAGGTAGTCGATTGTCTGGGAGGGCACCGGAGAGCTCTTTGTTCAGTTACTGCAAAAACTAGTTGTGTCAGGTGTTGCACCTGCACCACTGTGTGAAAAAACACCAACTTGATGCCTGGCCCACGCCATTAGAATCAGATCTTCTAAATAAAAGAGGACTCTTGATTCCTCCTCTGCATAGCGGTAGTAACGCCACTTCCACGCACTTGGAAAACATGTGGGGGGCCAGTGAATAGCCAAAGGGCAGCCTGTTGTACTGGAAAAGTGCACTTCAGAAGGAGAAATGCAGAAATTTCCTGTGTTTGGGGATAAAAGGTACAGATCAACAAACATAAAACAGTTGCTGGGACGCACACACTCCAATACTTGTTTCATGGTGAGCATGTGAAACTGTCTCTGTACTATGTAGTTCTTCAGAGACAGATCGAGGATAGGTCTCATTTTGCCCAATTTTTAGGAACCCGGAAGTAGCATGAGAAGAAGCCCTCACGCTCCTGCCCCAAGTGGCACCACAGAGATACAGTAGCTGCTTTGGCTAATAGCACCTGCAGCTCCACCGTCGGCGCAGCAGAGCTTGCAGGTGAAGTCATGACAGTTTCTAGAATGCCGCTGAAAGCAGGGGGGTGCCTGGAAAAAAGCTGAGTGTGGCCGATTTGAATCAACTTGTCCATCCAGACAGGGCGTGGCTGTGGAGAAGGCTTAAAGTTAAGTGCACCCCAAGGCACAAGTGTGTGCCAGGGGAGAAACTGAGCAGTGGTGAGAAAAGCGTGTGAGAGATAGTGAGCACACAGACAGAGAACAATTGCCAGAAAACTGCTTTCATGAGTCTGGTGGTGGCCCTGAAAAGCCAGTTGTGTTTCAGCGGCAGGGTCCACAGGGGGCGTTGGCAGCGCAGCTGCGTCCTCTGTTATGGAGAGAACTCATAATATGAGTGCCCCACTCAGGCTTTTTCTTTGTCACATTGTTAGTCGCTGCACCTGCCTTGGATGCGCGTTAATGAACGTGGTCCGAGAGGCGAGCAGTGACCTGGTTCCGTGAGCTGATGAGTGACCTGCCTCCTGCCAAAAAAACATTGCCTGGGAAGCAAGATCAGGAGATGTTTGGTCCCAGCGGTGGAAAACGGCGGGAAGCTGAGTTGGCCAGGAGGGGAGTGCTCACTCCACAGCTCCATCTGTAAAAAGTCACCCATCATGTCCGATGGGGGGAAGCAGGGGCAGCTGGTGGGACAGATTAATGTCCTCGCTGACTGCTGCCTTTGATGATCTCTGGCAGAATGCGCAGCAGAGCCTTGAATGCTGGAGGCTCACTGGCGGTGGGAGCAAGCAGCTCAGCTGAAGGAAGCTCGCTCTGCTGGCATCCATGTCAACCAATGGATCAAGGGAGAACCGGGGAGCCAACGATGGCAGGGAGTGAGTCAGTGGACTCGGGCCCACTCACGGCGAGAAGTCCAGGGGGGGCACAGGCCAAGGGACCATCGCCATGGTTTGGTTAGCCTAGCCTAGCCACTGACATTATCAGGGTCCCGTCCTGATAGCTGCAAATGCATCCGCCCGGCGCTTCTCTGCTGCAGGCAAGCAAACACCAAGAGGGCAAGCTGCCTGGGGGGTGTTGTGGAGAGTCGGCTTGGCGTGTTAACATATGAAGCCCGAATCGCAGCCTGGGCACACGGTGACGGCAGCGCGGTCCTGCTGTCCGGCAGTGAGGAATGGCTTAGCCATGATAAGAGGGAATGTACCATGATGTTTCTTCTTAGACTGCTGAAGATAAAAAGGGAGCCGATCACAGGTCACAGCAGCATTTATGCCATCACAGTGGACCTGTCTGGGGACAGCCCAGTTGCAGAAGTATAACTATTACTATAAATTTCAACCTCTTATAGAGACAATGTAAATGTCATCATTCTCCTTCTTAATCCACTCTGGGGTTAGGGGTCAGGTTTTAGGAGTATAAAGGGATGGATTACATTATGACCCTGTCTTGCAGTCTGCAGGCAGATCTCTCTCACGTTATCCACTAGTAGTGCAACACATGGGAAACTCAGTGAACTGTTGCATTGTGGGTAATGTAGGCACAAGTTTTGACAATAAAAATGTATAAATGTACTACTACTGTAATGGTTTTTATCTTATAAACTTGAGTACAACAGAGCAAAATCAATGCTGTACTCCTTTGAGTTCAGCCAAAACTTGGATGAGGCTTCAGCTTTTGTTAGACAAATCAAGTGGCCTGGTGGCCTAAGGGCTGATAATAACAGCACTGCCGACACTTCCTATTACCATCATTACAATGTCACTTTTGTTTTCAGGGGGCAGTATGAACACAGAACACAGTGCCCCTGTCTTCATTAGCAGGTTTATTTTGCTTTACCTCAAGAGTGTGCTTACACAGACACAGACATTATTAGGTACACCTAGCTAACAGTAATACAGTTTATCCCAACAGTCCTGCAATAAATACTCCATGAATCTGTTTCAGAAAGGTGTTGATTCAGTTGTAGGAAGATGTATTTAGTGCTGCTGTTGACTGTACTGCTGTTATTTAGCCTTGCTGATAATTAATTGTGTGGATGCTGTAAAATCCCCACTGTTCTCATGATTATTCTGGGATCTTCCAACAGTTTTTTTGGCACTTTATGAGTCCAGCATACTTTCAGCTATACAGGAACGACACAGTGCTGGAGTGCCATCCGGTGGTCCATAAAATGCAGCGCAATTGAGACATGGCACTTCATAACCCCCCCCCCACACACACACACGTTCACAGCTACTTGTTTTACCTACTTTGTGGGGACCAATTGGAATATTTTCACATCTTAATAAGTTCAGCATACTTTCAGCTAGCAAAGCCATTCAGGTATCAAAATGTTCAGCTCTTCAAGGACATTCCTACTTGTATTTATTGCATCTCATCCTTCAGATTATTCAACAAAGAACTTCAGCCATTTCTTCTCAACTATTTCAACAAAGAACTTCAGCCATTTCTTCTCATCCTTCAGCTGTTTCAGCAATTGATTTCAGGTATTTTCAGGACGAGCTTTCAGCATATCAGCATCCACACGCATTTTCGGCAGGAAATGCATTTCTCCAGTTTAAAGTTGCTGTTAACTCACTTATCGCTCCTGGAGTGATTGCAGCAATTAGCCTACAGCTTTAAACTGTGAACATTTCTAATAAGGATGTCCCTAACAGAGTCGGTCATTCATGGCGAGGTTATCTTTGCATCCTCCGCTGCAGTCAACTGGGACGCGGGTTTATTTTTGTCCAGATGCCATTAGATCACTCAGGCATGACAAGTATTCGGCTCCGTTGTTTAAAACTCTGCATCTGTCAAACAAAGCATCATACTCGTCGCTCTCTGTCGGGGTTATCGCTCCCTATCAGTCGGCCGCTGGTTGGTCGCCTTCTCTCCTCTGCCGGCTGTAACCGCCCACTCCACAAGCGTGCCGCTCGAGGCACCTGGTAGAGGAACGTCGCGTGTTGTGGAGCGGACGGAGCTCACCGTCTAGGCCAAGTTATGGCAACGGGACGCGGAATACAGCACGAGTAGGTGCTCAGAAATGTTGAAAATGTGTTTTCCTGTGTGTGATTTGCCTGCTTGTTTTATTCACTATTTTCCGCCTCAGGCGCTACAGTACGGGTGCTGTTTTTGGAAGTGAAATAGATGTTAACGCTCCATCACGTGCTGTTTTCTTTATGCATGCTCTGTTTGACAATTGCTGCGGCTTTTAATTCAGTCCTCTGTGGTGAAAGAGCCTGTTTTTATAGCAGTCTGATTGTCTCGTCAGGTGGTAACAGTGCAATTTTCAACTTGCTGTTCAATGTTTACTTTGAATACATTTTAATGTGTCGTTTCAGATGTACGGCTGCTGGGTAGAGGTGTTTGAAGCTGCTATCTGCTGTGTGAGGATTCACTGCTCAGTGGGTTAGCAAAGAATCATTAATAAACTTGATAAACATGCCATGTAAATAAGAAGTAAGCTCAATGGTGTCTGGATTACTGGCATTTATATTTGTGAGAGAAACGGAGAGCAGGGCAGAGGCAGCCAAACCAGATAAGTAAAGGAAAGCATTGTGTATTTCGTTATGCTGCACACTTTTTAGCTTAATTTCAAGTACAATGATATATTTTTGGCTGCTAATCAATGTCATTTAAAATGAACTATCCATTAGCCCTCTCCTTTATTGCATACAGGGATGAGTGTCACCCTGCTGTGCCATATCACCCCGTCAGAAGCTGCTACACTACTCCAAGGAATATAGCCCTTTGTGGCAAGCTCATCAGTAGGCTTTTATATTATAGTCAAGGGGTCATAACAACAATTCACAGCCAGTGTCTCTGCTTACTGTGAACAGCATGCCTATGCCTCCAAAAATCCATTTCAAGAGATTTATTTTGACAGTTGCTTTGAAGCATGAATGCCATGGATCTCAAACGCATCTCCCTCCTACAGGATTGATCCTCTTGTTGGAATTACAGCACTCCTTGATGTGGTTACATCAATACCCTTTCACTCTGTTTCTTGCCATGGAGTATTACCGGAGAAGCCAAGCCCATCTCTATTGTGAGTACCGTGCCTTTCAACCTTACAACATCACCTGGGTCGTTCATTCCAGCAGCCCTGCCAAATTCTCTCATTAAAGCCTGCGTGCTGGCATGTGACCACATACTGTGCAGAATGTCCTATCCATTCATCTCCTGTGATGTGAAATACAGCAGTTTCATCTCAATTAGGCAGTGACATCTCAAAATGGGTCCCTGGCACACATGGGTGGTTTCAGATGACAGTGATGAACATGGGTTTGGAGATTTGGTGATAGAGGAACAGAGCCTGTGTTTCTCTAAAAGCACTAAAATGTTAATTGAGCTCAGCTTGCTTGATTTCCCTTCTAAAATTCCCATTTGTCTCTTGGCAGACTGCAACATGACTGTACAGCCCCTGTTTGAGTAAAGTAATTTACTGTCACTAAAGCTCCAACAAATGTTCAGATTGCTTCCACAATTAAAGCAGTTGTTAGTCTTTGGTTCTTGTTACCATTGCTGACTCTGAGAGACGAGACAGTCCAAGTAACTTCAAAACAGTGCTGATTTATTCAAAGGATCACAGGTAAAATTAACATTACACGCTCAGGTATCTTGCACCTCCAAACTGCACGCAGGCAGATGTAAGATGAAAGACCCTGAACCCACCAGGCCTATACATTATATCCCTTCGGTTGGGCTAGCCCCATACTACCCAGAAACGTCAACCGAGATGTCTCTGTAGCCAGCTTTGCAGCTGGCCATAGCAGTAGTCAAAACACGAAGCAAATCATTGTGTGTGTGTGTGTGTCTGTTAATTAAGTGGTGTGTAGCTAAAAACATTCTCACGACCTCTAGTAACATGTCGTGATATTAAACATAAGAACATATTATGGCTAAGGCTACAGTTATACATGTCATAATAATAATATTAAACACCCTGTCTGCTGACAGTCATCAGCTCTTCTCTCTAGTATCCTTGACCAGATGTACCCTGTAGAAACTCATAAGCATGCCTAAGCATTTAACAGTCTAACAGTCTTCCTATCTCCACTAAACATTTCTAATACATAAAGTATCTATCCAATATTTATCTGACTAAAAATACCTAACACAGTTTAGATCACTATAGATAATTTCATATCTTTGCCCCAGTCCTAAAGCTGCTTTTAATGACCGTGGATCACTAAGTTCCTGTGCAACACTGTAAAGAGCCACTTAGAATTTCCTCCAGTGATTTTCACTCCCTTTTTTAAATGCTGTTTTAGTACTAAACACTAATTTATAAATAGGCTGTTTACATCTGCTGTGTTGTAAGCTACATCTTATTGACATCCTGTGAGAGGAACTGAGCCCCTGCCTGGGTGTGCATCAGATAGGCCTGATTTTAACTAATGTCACCCTCGTGTGGAGTTGTTTATTTGTGAAGCATCCTGCCTGCCTGGTTGAATGTGACACAGAACTGATCTGTTTAGAGGTTCCACACTAAACAATTTGATGTCATTCTCACTCGTAACACAGAATTTTGGCTGATAAGAATCTGCAAGAAGCCCTCGGGCAACACCAGATTATATTAAATACGTTGTATTTTTGTTCAGGAAGTGAGTGGGATTCGATCTGTGGTGCGCCACGGCGCTCCCAGATGAGATAAGCTGTATGTGACATTGATGAATGGCATTTGTAAAGACCACAATAGAAAAGTGTGTTGCACACTGACTTATTAACTTGTTCTTTTGACGCTGCTCTTTGTCAACACACTTTAAAGGGAAAATCAGTTGCTGCTGTTTGTTACCATATGCACTTTGGTGCCCTCAGGGAACAGATGTCTATCAAGTGTACAGCTTCACTTGTCAAATGCCACTACTGTTTTGTCCGAGGCTCTTTTGGAAAGTGCTGCTTTATGAAGACTTATGTTGAAGTTAGCTTATTGTTTCTCCTGTCGCCACCACTAGTTAAATTTTGTGTTTGGCAAACCTGCTCTGCTATTTGTCATCACAATTTTTTGCATCACCACACCACCATCACACAGGGAGCAATCCATCATGGAAGAGATACCAAATTCTCTGCTGAGTAAGGGGCATGACTGCAATCACAGATACACCCAAATGTTCATGGACTAGTGAGCTACGTGTCTGTATGACCACCTGTGTTTCAGACTCATTCTGTCATTGTGGGAAATATCAGAGATTGTGTCTGTGCAGATTCGCAGTCATCCAGGTCATAGTAAACTGAAAAAAATCAACTGGACTAGATTTCTAGGTCGAAGACATTTCACCTCTCATCCAAGAGGCTTCATCAGTTCTGACTGACCAGTGTTGAGCCGGAGATACTTATCCCCCTCGGTCCACCCGAAGGACAAAACACCCAGACATAAACAGAGTGATGTGGTGTATGCAATGAAGTGTAGTCAGGAGTGTAACGACTTGTACATTGGTGAAACTAAGTAGCCGCTTCACAAATGCATGGCCCAATACAGGAGGGCTAACTCCAGTGGACCAGAGTCAGCAGTCCACCTCCACCTGAAGGACAAAGGACATTCTTTTGAGGACAGTGAAGTCCAGATCCTCTCCAGAGAACATCGCTGGTTTGAGAGAGGAGTTAAGGAAGCTATTTTTGTAAAAATAGAACACCCCTCACTAAATAGGGGTGGTGGACTAAGACACAACTTGTCATCCATCTACAATCCTGTTTTGAGATCTCTGCCCAAACATGCCCACCAGGACAATAGGAGTGGGTCGACAGGGGAGGATTCAAAGACAGGTAATGACTCTCACCGATACTGGGCTATAATGACTCAGTCGTTAAGGGACATTGTTGGCCTTCAAAGGACTGAAACACCACAGAGGTGGATAAATATCTCCGGCTCAACACCAGTCAGTCAGAACTGATGAAGCCTCTTGGATGAGAGGTGAAATGTCTTCGACCTAGAAATCTAGTCCAGTTGATTTTTTTCTAAGTTTTTTCAGATCAGAGATTGTGGAAAAGTGCAATGTGTCATCTCTGCCCTGAGCATCTCAAGATGATGACTTTCAGATAGCCACAAATTCCCTTTGTGTGACTGTACTGTATGTACTGTTTTGCCAATGTAGCCAGGTGAGTACTGTGCTGCTTTATGTGACAGAATGACAATGACAAAATGCTAAATATACTGTACATGGTGGGAAATGTGCTATCTGTTGTGAGGTCCTGTAACATATATATATATAGGCTAATGTGTACATATAACATGTCCACAGTATATTCTTGAACCAGCGCCACCAAGAACATCCTCTTTATAACTTGAATTTGCTCAAGTTTTACGCCACTATCTCTGGTGGTCATTATGCGATCAACATGTACAGTAGCATATATAGAGAAATGTACTTTCACATTTGTCACCCGAAGAGCTATATGATATCGCACACCCTCAAAGTGGATCACATCATTTGTACTCCCTAACGTTGTGCCCTGCACAGCTTGGAGTGACAGCAGCCACACACCGACTCATTGGGGCATGTACAGGGTGTTTTTATATTTATTTGGCTCATGAGCTGCAGTCGTGTTATTTTTTGGACCAGTTATTGTGCATGGATTTAAGTGGTTCTCAAAGCTGGAGCACATCTCCCAGGCATAATGTTGGTCATTGTGTGGGAAGTTTTTTATGGGAGGTGTTAATGAGAGAGAGGCTGCTAAAGTGAATGAGTTAAGGAAGTGCTGCTCGAAGCCAGTGTGCTCACTCCAAGCCGTGCAGGGCTCACATGATGACGGAACAGCCTATGTCATTACAAGAAACTACATTGTCGTAAAAACATGAAAAATATGTTTGTGTGAAATTATCACATTAAAATGAGCAGTGATTTTAATTTAACATGCTATAGCTAGTGAAAGGATTTGAGAGCGTGTGTGCTTTGTTTTAGCTGATCTTCGGTTAATCATAACATTAGGGGGTAACTAATACACAGGAAACAACAAAGATTGTCTTACATCCTACCATAATCATGAACACCACTCAATAATAAGAATTTAAGTTACCATTAGCAATTTCCATTAATACTTACCAAACTTAATCATCAAAAATCAATTATCAAAAATCATTCAACAACCTATGAGTTCACACCACCTACGTGTATGCATTTATATGTCAATATGTATTAACCTTTAGCTAGTTTATGTAGGATCCACGGTCTTCACTCCGGTCCATGGAGCTCTTCAATCTCTCTCTCACCGGGCTCAGTGAGGGAGATCAGGGGATAGGATTCCCAAGGGGCCGGAGCTTGTACTAATTCATAGGCAGGGGGCTGTGGATACCTACTATCAATGGCAGTGGTAATACACTTGAGACAGAGATGTCTAATGCAGGGGATGCAGCGGCATCCACACAAGGTCAGCAGTATAACTGCTGCCACCAAGGATGTAAGTACAGACATCACTACATTTTTCCACTTGCCAAAAGTCTTAGTGAACCAATCTTCAATATAATTAGCAATACCAGAGTGTTCAGCCATCTCTTCTGACAAGACTTTTAAGCCAGCCAGAGCCCTAGCAATTGAGCCATCAGGATCAGTATTCATTGGAATGAATGTACAACATGGTTGTCCAATCATAGTACAAACGCCCCCTTTTTCGGCCAAAACAAAGTCTAAAGCCAATCTGTTCTGATATGACAT
>NW_018128043.1:835052-836177 GCF_001952655.1 Monopterus albus
ACGGGGGCTGCACACCCAAATCGCAGAGGTGCCTCCTTCACTTTAGTTGAAATCACCACACAGATGTTTCATCTTGACCTTTTTCAGCGTGCGGTGGTCTCTGGACAACCCTGAAGCTCTGTATCACAGAGGAAGGAGATACACGGGTAGTAGACTACTTGTCAGCAGGACACACGGTTGGTTTTTTCATGGGGTTTGTTGACAGTTAGAAAACTACTGAACTTCATCAGACTGATCCTTTAACTGAGAAAGTGTTGAATGAGCTGGAACAAGTCAAAAACACCAGACTGCTCCTTTAAACTCCAACGCTTGGCTCAGTTTCTTCCTTTTCCTCTTCTTCTCCTGTTTTATAGCAGCAGGTGACACATTATTACAGTCTCAAAGCATTGACCCCCCCCAACATCATCCATCTGTGATGAGCTAACCTCTGACCCCCCACACAGAGACCCCTCCTGCCCCTCCCTCCCCCAGCACACACACATAGGGGGGTGTCTTTCTTTCCTTTGTCACAACACAGTAAATTGCTGGTTTTAATCCTGTCGGTTTCAAAAGAAAACTAAACATTCAGTCTTGTAAGATTTAGTGAGGTGGTGGTTGCAATACCAGGCTTGACCGCTACAGTACTCCGGTTAGAGAGTCTCGAGTCATCAGATTAACATGACTGTTTATTTCTTGAGAGCATACATATCAGTCATCTGCAACACATAAAGAATATAAGGTGTACATAAGTTCAAGAGCTCGCCAACATTTAGTACTAAACTGCATCACATTCAGTACTACGTAACAGTAAATTCAGCCAGCATGCACTAAAGCAAATTCCAGCCATGGCTATGCTAATGCCGATTACTATGTGTGAGATCGCTGCAACACTAATAGGAAACGGACGTATTCACACGGCGAGATAAACAGCTCAATATGCAACGCAACGCTATCGCTAACAAACGCTATCCACTTACTTGTCAAGAACTTCTTCTCAAGAAAGGGAACTCCTCACATGCAAGCTACGTATGTCTCCATAGTACAGAGTCAACCATTACTCAGAACATACAATGTCAATCACTGTAAGCCACACCCCTTAAAGAAGCAAGACTTAATAAACATACGGTAAGGATACAATTCACAACA
>NW_018128043.1:844432-846766 GCF_001952655.1 Monopterus albus
CCGCCTTCAGCGCGGCTCTGGGGTTGAACTTATTACATGTCTCACACGTTGCAACAAAGTACTTGGTGATATCCCTCAAATGTGGATGGCACCAGTTTTGAGAGATCAGACTATTTATCTTGGAGCTTGAACAGTATCCTCTGCTGTGTGCCTCTTGACACAGCAAACTCAGTAGGCCTGCCGGGGCTACTATTTTACCTTCGTGGTTTCTCCACAGTCCTGTCTGATCCTTAGACGCTCCTTTACCTAGCCACGCCTGCTTTTCAGTAGGAGCAGCTTTGTTCTGTATTTCTCTTTATAGTCTTCAAGCTCAACTCTGTTTCACAGACATGACCCCCTTCTGCAGGGTCTTGACTCATCTGTTTCATAGCTCCCTGAGCTACCTGATAACCTGCTGCTACCTTGGCAGCCAAATCTGCTGCATTATTACCTCTGTTTATCTGAGTCTCTGTTCTCTGATGTCCCTTGCACTTGATAACTGCCACCTGCTTTGGTAGCAACAATGCTTGCTCTAATTCCAGTAACCGCTGCAAGTGTTTTACCGGATAGCCAGTTGAAGTCACAAAACCATTTCTCCTTCAGTGGCACAAGTCTACATGTACTGCCTGTACCGCATATGCGGAATCTGTCTAGATTTTTACAACTTTGTCTTTTGACAACTGACACGCTTCTATAAGAGCAATCAGCTCAGCCATCTGGGATCACATCAGCTTGCAGTACTCTTAAGCCAGCCGTTGTCCTCAACCACAGCGTATAAAGCAACTAGATTGCCAGTAGCTGTCTAATGACTGTGATCATCACAGTACAATGTTACTTCTGCATTAGGTAGCGGTTCCTTATGCAGGTTCTCATGCAGTCTCATCTCTGTGTCTGTTTTGCTCACATAGTGATGATCTTGCTCAGTGATCATCTGTGTAGCCATGTTTGTTCCCTCACTTGTAAACTGTATGTGAGCCTGGTTCAACAGCTGTTGTAAGTTCTGGGTCCTGTGGGCAGACAATGTGAAAGCTTTAGAATCCAGAAATGCCCTGACACCATATGTAGTGTGTACAACAGTTTGATAACCCATTGTGATATGTGAAGTCTTCAGTATCGCTCGACCGATCGCAGCAACATTTCTCACACAAGTTGGATGTCCCTTTTCAACATTGTTCAACTTAGAACTGTAGTACATCAACACCTTTCGGTTGTGTCCTCTACTTTCCTCCCCCTTTTGAAATAGGACGGCATTCACAGTGCCATCCTTTTCATCAACATCCAAATGAAAAGGCTGGGAGTAGTTGGCTGCATGCAAAGCACATGTGTGTGCCAAAGCCTGTTTTATGGCAACAAAAGCCTCCTCTGCTTGTGAAGTCCACAACAGAGTAGAACCTTAGTTCTTATAGCTCGCCTCTGTAAGCATGGCATGGAGAGGTGCCACAAGGCCGGTGAAATTGGGCACAAAGTTCTTGCTGTAATTTATAAGCCCTAAAAACTGCATCATGGTCTTAACAGTGGTGGGCTTAGAATGTGAGAGTGTCAGTTTTTTGTGACTCAGTCATGTGTAGGCCAGAAGCAGACACCACGCATCCCAGAAAGGAGACCCGAGGTCTCCCAATCTGCAGTTTGTCCTTGGAGACTTTGAAGCCATTCCTGGCTAAATGTGACAGCAAGGATCCAGTGGCTGTCATGATGGTCTCTGAGTCAGGAGCCGCTAACAAAAGGTCATCAACATATTGTAACAAAGTGACCCCTTGTGGAAGTGATAGATCCCCACTAACAAAGTGATATGAGGAGCTGAGTTTTCAGAAAGGGCATACAAGTCCTGAATTTCGCTGGGCAGTGCAGCCAAAGCTGCCACTCCCTGAGGCCCAATGTACAATTGTTAAATGTCAACTGTGGGTGTTCTCTGTGATGTCTCTATTCCCTGAAGAAAGCCGTCCCACAAGGCATCATAGTCATTGTCCCTGTACAGAGAATAGTTAAAGGTGCATTGCATGCGTTCAGCGGGTTCGGTGTATTTGTGGAGGATGGAGATCCAGGGAAGCCACAGCTTGAAGGTATCCCACAAATCTGTTTTTTCAGGTGCAGTTATAAATCCCCACCACACCTCAGCTGAAGAATCAAGAGACAGGTCCATGCCTGAGGGTGTGGTTTGTAACATTTGTCTGAACGTTGCTTTTGGAGATGCACAGCGTTGAACAGAGCCATCACGCCCAATTTTTCAGTTTTTTATTTGTTAAAAAAGTTTGACATATCCGATAAATTTCATTCCACTTCATGATTGTGTCCCACTTGTTGTTGATTCTTCACAAAAAATTACAGTTTTATATCTTTATGTTTGAAGCCTGAAAT
>NW_018128043.1:847657-854654 GCF_001952655.1 Monopterus albus
GGGAGCAGAATCCCACTGATAAGGTGGTGCGGTCGGCTGTTGAGCAAAGGGTTGCTGCTGTGCATATGGCTGTACAGCATTCTGCACAGGCATTTGGTTAGCTGTATTAACTTTTGATTAACTTTGTCTCGCATTTCCTTCAACTGTGCTTTAGCTAACTGTGCCTGCAGAGAAGAAAGCTCCTTTGCATTCTTTTCTTGTGCTTCCGGCTCATTGTCAATTTACTGAGTGACATAAGCTGACCACTGCTCAAAAGCAAATGTGGAGAGTCCCACTACCTGTCTCAGCAGATGCTGTATGGATGCTGGGAGGGAAGCCTCCACAGCACTGCGAAATAGCACCCCCATGGTGTCATTGATGACTGGGTCATCACCAGTGTGGTTCTGCCAGAGTTCACGCACTCTGAGCAAATACTGACTGCCTTTCTCACCCTCTTGAGGTGGAATTGTACACAGCTCAACAGAGCGCACCTATACTGGGAATTTCTGGTCGTGTCACTGGCCAGAGCTGATGAACTTCAGTGTGGAGAGCAGCATTATCATGAACCCCGATAGTATTTGTCATTAATTATATGTCCCGTAACATGCTCAGAGACGTACACGCTGTAAAAACAAGACGAAAGTCTCCAAGTGCAGGCACAAATCCTGCACACGCACCTAAAAATGCCTTAATCCACGGTGCACCTCCTTTCTCAATGTCAGGCAGCTGAGATTTAACCATGCTCATATCTTGAAGGCTAAAGGGGGAGTATAAGTCTGTGTTATCCCTCCCTGAGGTGATATGGACTGTAGCAACGGCAGCTGGTGTGAAGGAATGTCAAAACAATCATTGATGTTTCCTTGTCCTCTCTGCATATGTTGTGATGGAAAATCATGCGCTGTGCCATCCCAGCTGGAATCACTGTCGTGAGACATTGCTGGTACTGACACGTCACAACCATGTCTATCCTCTTCCTCTGTGAAAGAGCTAGAGGCAGAGGCGCCGACAACTGGGGTTATGACCTGGTCTACACAGCCAGATTTTAACTCATTTAGATAAGTCTGTTTTGTAAGTCTGTCAGCTTTACTTCCTGGAACTGATGCTGTGTTCAAAATTCCTCCCTGTACAACCGCCAGGGCGCTATGCCCTGTGTTGCACTCTGTGGCATTTGTAAGCCACTCTTCAACATTGACTTCCTCTCTCCTCGTGGAGGTTGTGAGGAAGACTGCTGTGTGTGACTAAACTGTACCTTACATTCTCTATCAGAGACAGCTTGGACGGAAACAGCTGTGCCACTGGGAGAATTAACATAGTTTTCTGTGACTTGCTTGAGCTGGCTGAAGGAAACTGAAAACACTTGAAAGTCTCCAAAAAGCATACACAATTGGCAAGAAAACCCTCAGCTTGTTTTAATCTGGCTTCTGTTTTGTTCTTTGTTAAAGAAATACAGGACTTCATTTCCTGTTTAGCCCTCACTGCACTTAGAGTGGCTTGCTTCAAAAACAGCCCTATAGCATCCCCTTGTGGGGGAGGACTGTCACTGTCCCCAAAAATTTGTTTTCTTCTTTTTGCATCTGCATTATCCTGCTTATCTTTAGGAACCGTATTTAACCATTTAGACAAAAACTTGTAGAGTACTGCCCCCAAAGAGTAAGGCTTGGCCTTTTCCCAGTCTTGTACAACATTTGCAGACATTATTAAAAATTTATGTACATGTGACTGGCGTTTCAATTGAAATGGTCTCTTGGTCGGGAACCTTCTGCGCCAACTAAGTTGGTGCGCCCGATCGCTGGGGGTTCACCAAAACAACAGTTCTGTTTTAATTCCACTGAATATGCCGTAACCCTAAATTTCTATAACACAGTTTTCCCATAGGCTATGCCCAGCCCCGGAACCAAAAACAGTTCTGCCCGAGGCACACTGTGTCACATCAGATTCTCTCTGTAGCACTTGTTGTTATGGGATACACATGTGCCAGTGTTCAACAGCCTTCGTGCATCAAACAACCCACACAGATATTAAAAATAAAAACTATTTCCCTGTGCCCTCATTAATCATTTAACAATTAGCAATGACCATCTTATAAATATTTTGACGTTCAGGAGTGTGCTCCGCTCGGAGAAGGGCTCTGCCTCTGACTTCCGCCTTCAGCAAGCCAGCCTTCTCACCGGAGCAAAAATCCTAATAATTTTGGAGACAACCGTCAACATTTGCTAATTAACACTTATTAATTGTTAATACTTATTACACTTATTAATGTGAATTTTACGTCTCTGATAGTCATCAATTTGTAACTAGGGCACTTATTTCTATCCCTCAAATGAGACTATGTGCTTGTAACTTTTACGTGTGGCATAAAATAGCAGCACCAGCACATTTCAAAATAGAAGTTATCTTACCCGTACTGTAATCATTCAATTTTGGATTGGGAATTCACAGTCCACACAGATCAACAAAATTTTGTAAGGTCCAATATGCAGGAATTCTGTGTAAAAGGTTTCCTGCTCACCTGTTTTATTGCCGGCAAATGCTGATCAGTGAGTCCATTCACTCCCAACTGGAATCCAAATCAGAATTCAGCCAATTCCTGAAGGTCACGGCACCAAGTTGTTATACCCCAGTTCTTTTACTGGACAGATTTGAGTAAAAAAGGAGTCCGTCTTTCTTGATTTTAGTGCTGATCTATTTACATATATATATGTGTGTGTGTGTGTGTGTGTGTGTGTGTGAGAAAAGGATTACAGAACACAACCCAGGGCCCCCTCCTTCAGACAAGCTGCTGGAGAAGAGAGCAGGGAAAAAAGCACCCGGAAACACAGAGCCTAATACATTTATCAGTTTTGGGCTAACCCCTTACACAGATGTCCGTCACACAGACTCCATCTCTTATCTAGAGCTCCACATTCTTGGAGCAGCTGTGTATTACCTAGTCATAACAAAATGAGGTAGCTCAATGTGTGTGTATGTTGTATGCGTGATGTGTAACTAAACATTCATTCAGACATAATTCTTACACAAGATTAATACAAGAAAACAATCAGTGTCATGGCTTGCTGCTAACCTTGAAACAGAGCAGACTTTGAATCTTACTAAACTGCATTACTAACACATATTAAAGTCTAATAATTATCTGACTGATTTATTAATTTCTAACAGAGCTTTTGAATTGAAAGTTTATGCAGTCTTTATGTTGAGCATATTTGGAAACCCTGTGGCTTATGAAGCACATTCATTGCCATCCATTTAAAAATTCATGCTCCAATAAGAAGTATGTTTTTCCCAATTAGAAAAAATACTTTTGAAAGACATATTGGACAGTAGCACTGTGCTCCCACTTTGCCTTTATGTTTTGAAGGCAGATGATAGTGTCTGAGTAAAAACATTCTCATTTTTGGCTGACTCCCCCCCCCCTTCCTCTAATCCTCTTTATTAAAGCCCAGCATGCTTCCATACTGATATTTATGTGCAGCAGGGTTTGGGGGAAAATGGGATGAGGAGTCAAAGTCATGCTGTTTTTAGTTCTTCAGCTAAATTAATTAAACACAGAGAGTTCAGCTCGTCCCACTGTTGTCACAGGGGCAGATATGTATAACATTTTGTACAGCTTTTGGTGTCATTCTGTAGGTGATATTATGACACGTATGCACAGTTGAATTCAGTCAGCATCTGCACTCAGTGAGCACACATTCCTCAGTGGACCCAACGAGCCATTTGAATAGTCATGTGTTTGACTCCTAGGCCTAATTATAGAAGTATGCACTATTATGAGTGCACAGAACATCATTAATCTTAGACTAACTAGATGCCACACTAATTATTTCAGGTATGTTTGATACGCTTGATGCGTGCTTAAACATCTTTATTCTTTGAGGCCTGTATGCAAATATGACATTTGCATCTCAAAATGATATCTACCAAATTGATTTGGAGGGCAGGCAGATTTAATGTACAGCCATCTTATCTCAGATGGTTTTTGTTCACTGTCCCCGCTGTCAGCTATAACAAGATAAGTATATTTACATGAGACTGACAGACCTAGATAATATTCTTTTTGTGCTTTCTGGACCAAACAGATGTTTCCTGTCAAGCAGCTGAGAGGTTGATGGAGACTGTCCTCCTGTAAAACACATCAGGATGCGTTGTTTGTGTCAGCAGGTTATTACAATGAAATGTTAGGTGTTATAGTGTGGCGCCATCTTGTGACCGTATTAATCATGAGACAAGGAAAGGAGTAAGTATGTCATGGTGCTAAGTCCATGTTAGGAGATTAGGAGGAGGTTGGGGTGGATGTCTAGGTACCAAAAACACTGGCCTTTCCCTCGGGAGAGCCAAGTTTAAGTCCAGTGTGGGGCTTGCGTTTTTCAAGAGATTTTGTTCCTAAACGTGACCAAATAGTTTTTTTTTGCCCTGAACTTAACCAAGTATTTTTTGTGCCTAAACATAAGCCCATATTTGTGTGGCAAAAGGTAATGAATCCATGATGGCTTCATAATCGTCACATCATATTTATGACAGTTTCCAGGATGACGTAGATCCAGTAGCTTGTTGCTAGCTACCCTACTAGCTAGCCTATTTAACCTCTAGAGTCCTGAGCTTTGGAAACCCCAACAATCATCTTGATATCTTTTACATGTTTTAATAATCGACATTTATATTTTGTCTATTTCTCCATTCAGGGGGAAGGGATCATATGGGTCGTACAGGTTGCAACACTTGTCTTGATCAACTCTGTCCGTTCTTGTTATGATTTGCTTTTACCCTGCTGGAGGCTGTAAAACTCAAATTGACACGTTTATATTTCACTTCAGATTTGTGCATGTGAAGATTTTGTGTTGTTTGAAACAGCGCTTCACTGTGGTGGAACAGCTCAGGGATTCACTGCCTTTACTCACATTAAGGATGTTTTCTTCACTATTGATGGTTGTTGGAAAAACAAGCCAAAAAGTAGGTATCGGGTCTAATTTTCCTTATTACCTCCATCAAAAAGGTAACATTTTTATTAGGCATGTACCTATCATGGTTTTGTTTTGTTTGACCACTTTTTGCACATTTTAGTTTTTTTTTTAAATGTAAAAAATGCCATTTTTGTCCATCAGTCTACACTCAAGAACTCATAATGACAAAACATGTTTTTAACATATTTTGCAAATGCTTTAAAAATTTTAATACTTGAAATTGCTCAGTGACAGATATTCAGAGCGCTGGGGAGCTCCACCTTGTGCTTTAGAAGTCTTCTGCAGCGATGGAGAACATCTCAGCAGCTGTTAATCTTTGTACTGTGTTCTCACAGAGTTTTCTCATTTATTCTCTTTCTTGCCTGGGACCAGCTGGGAGGAAGCCTCAAAAGGTCATATAACCACTGCCACGTTACACTGAATGATATTAGAAGACTTCTATTTAGCGCACATTGCTCTTGTACCAGTGTCTGAATTTTTCAGGTTTTCTTTTACCTAGCTAAGTGTTTGAAGAACAATGGACTTCATGCATTTTGTTCAGTTTCTTCCAATAACAAAACTGAACTAGTAAATATTTTGTTGACCACTGTTGGTTGAATAAATGTGTGTGGTGAAACAATTAGGATTTTCATTTTCTACTGTCGGTCATTTAGAGGGACCTGCTCCCTAGCCAGTCAGCAGCCTCCTGTTCAACTTGCTCTCTCCGTCCCACCTGGACAGAGGTAGAAGCAAAAGAAGTTTACATATGGCTACAGATCAAATAAAACTCCAGCCACTTTCCACCTCCAAGTGCTTCCTCCCTCCGGGAAATCCTGACGAGTCATTAAGCTCCATCCCTGGAGGCCACACGGCACTGCTGGCTGCTGCTGTCACAGCAGGTGGCCATGTGCATGTTTGTAAAGGTGTTGAAACCTATGAGGATGGCTTGTGTGTGTCTGACCACAAAGCATTTACTTTCAAAGGTCCTTTTCGTCTTGCTCCCACAGTGTGTACCTTAATTTGTCTCAGTTTTTCACTGCTGTTGGTGTACAACTGTGCTCAACAACCCAACATGAGTACTGAGAATTTAGATGTTTTGCCTGCTGGTGGTGGAAAGGAGGTTGTCAACACTGCCTGTCCCATTTTGACGGTTAAATGACTAATAGCAGCAGCTCTGCTGGCTGTTTGCATTCTCAAAGTTTATTGAAAATTTTATTTGAGGAGAAATACTGTACATTTTAGAAAAAGTGGCTTCCTCTCGGTTGCTATGTTACCTGTCTAAGCCTTTAATTTGTCTGTATTGATCTATTTGGTCTGCTGTGGCTGCATTCTTACTTTGCTACATGAATGCTTTTTTGCTGCTGTAGCTCTATAGATGATTCTGTCCTCAGAGAAAAAATAATCTGTTTTGGTGAGATGCACACTGTCCTCTAATATGGGAACTATATCCATTTTTCACAATGCGTGTAATTACACTCTGATTTTTTTTCATATTTAATCAGCCTCAGTTGCTATTGGTTTTGCTTATAAGAGCAGCCATTAATACATTAACAAGTGATATGTTTACCACTTGTTCTGTGGACATATGGGGTAATTTTAGTAATGTGAGTGTGGTGTTCTTTAATATATTTGTTACTTAGCATTTGTTGATGTAATGATAGTACTTTATCTTCAAATTTAAGTTCATATTTAAGGATCACAGAAAATAGTGATGATGTGATAATGGGAATCCCAACTGAACCTGAAAGCAACAAACTGATATGGAAGAAAAGCTCATTTGGAAAAAGAATTGTTTTTTTTTATTTATGCAGAAACACAAAATAATAGCTCAGCATCATATTTGGATTGTTTTTCATTCATTTACCATTACCATCATCCATCTTACCTGAGGGAACAGCAATGTCAGCTCAGTTACAGACACCTGACTTTTCTGATGACAGTCCACTTTGGTGAAAGTTTGTTGCTGACTTGTATACTGTAATTCAGCTGACATATCACTGATGCACCCCGACAGTGGAATTGTTGCCCTGTCCTATCATGTCACAGGGAGCAAGCGCAAAAATCTCTTAATAAAAGACATTCAC
>NW_018128043.1:854752-864918 GCF_001952655.1 Monopterus albus
TTCACCTAGTCACACTGTTATGTGAGCAACATGTGTGTAATGAACCAGAGGATGATAGTCCTGTTAGTTTTCAGTGTAGAGATGTGCTGTGACACCTAAAGTTGCCACATTAGCTGTGCAGGTTCAAACCAAACACACAGCTGTCCCCATGCATGGCAACGAGCTGAAGTTTACTTATTTTAGTGTTTCCATGATGATAGTGGACTCCCCGTGTAATCTCGTGCTTGCACGTAGTGGAAGTGTCCTATGAGGTACAGATATTGCTCCCTTCATCACCGCATGTGTGGCAGCAGGCCTGCCATTTCCTCTGCATTCATCACTATTAGGACAGCAATCACTGGTGCTGGATATCAGTTCAGGCTATTCGAAGCATGCAGTGTAGATGACTGGTCGAAACCCTCCCCCCAATCACACTGAGTGCTATGATCTATTAAAAATAAAAGCAATAACTCTGTATGTGTGGAAAAGGAAGTCAGGAGGCGGGCGTGTCCTAGCGAGCCACACATCCAGCCTTCCCTAACTCAGATGTGCATATGGACATGTCATTCCCCCCATCCCATCGCTCTTGTTGTAGCCTACTTACTCAAGTTTGTCATCAGCTGTTCCCTGTAGATGTCTTATTGCCTTTTCCCCCCTCATCTATTCGCCTGGCTGAAAAGGCCTCCCAGGAAGAGATTATCTGTTCAATAACTCATGGAGCATTCACCTCAGCAGCAGGTGCTCTCCAGAGTGAATAATCTCTATAATAAAAGACCATGCAATATTTGCCAACAATGAGCAGCCTTCCAGAAGCCTCGATCTACTGGTGGTCTTAACTTCTTAGGTTATAGCAGGTTTCATTGTCAGGCTTAATATTTTTCCACATCATTCAGAGACATTTTGCTCAACTGGTCTGGTTTCACTGGGAATGTTGTATTGGTTGCGTTTTATTGAGCCATACAGTACAATACCATTTATATTACTGGACCACACTGAAGTACTTGTTGTTCACAAACATTTTTAACATGTTGAAGAAAATTGTCACTGTCTGTGTTCAGTGTTTATTGACTGAAAAGTTGTGGAAAAACATCAGCAAAATTATTCTGTGTAGATTTGGGTTTAGCCATTGTTAAACTGAATTTACATCATGATGTGATTGGTTGAAAAGTACTGATAATCAAGCATGCACTTGTTAAATCTTTTAATGATAATTAATTAGTGACTGTGAGACAAATTATATGTTAATTAATTTCAGTTTAATTTGTATAGCGCCAAATCACAACAAAAGTCGTCTCAGGACATTTTACAAAGTAAGGTCTAGACCTTTCAATTATTATTATTATTATTATTTTAGAAGAAAACCCCAACATGTCAAAATGTTAGACCCATAAGACCAGCCTGTGGTATAATGAATTCTGTATCTCACATTTAAAATCCTCTCATTGCTTCCCTTGTGTGATCTCAATCAGGCTCCTCAAAGAGTTTTTCTCTACATTATTAAATAAAAATAAAAATGTGGACTCCCTAAAACACATTTAGACTGATTTCAGAATTAGAATTTTTAGTTTTAAAAATGCTGGGAATTCACAAAAATCTTCTACTTACTGTTACAGATCAACACTAAATTTACTTGTCCTTGATTTGAACATGGTCTTCGACACAAAAAATGACCTGGAACTCTACACTCATCACTATAACTATAACCAGGTATAGATTGTTGTGGTTGCTGGAGCCAGTTAATCGTTGCCTTTTTTTCTTTTTGTCCCCCTCAGGGGTCGATACTAGGCTCAAGTATCTTCTGTGTTGACAACCCATATTACTTATTGAAATATTCTGACCTATATAGATGATTCACAGCTGTATATTGGTCTTAAAACCAGCAGCAAAAATAAGGCATTCACCTCCTGCTACATTTGCAGTTCTAACTTTCAGCTCACTGCTAACGTTTGTACTTTGGGATCCTCAGTTATGGCACTCCAGGTCTCAGATTTATTAAATTGGTCGTCTCTTTTAAATCGTGCCAAAACTACATGTATGAAAATGTCTCTTTATTACCTTCTTTTTCTTCCATTTTTTTATGGCATTAACTTGTTATATTGCTTAAACTTTTACATTCTTTTGTGCTCCATATTTTATAGGTTTTCTTCTTAGTTCATTGTGCTTTGTTTATCCTTTCCTACCTTACTCTAGCTCAGACGTTAACTGGCACCTGCGGTTTTATGGAGCTCGACAGCGCATTTTACTGTGGTGTTTTTGTTGCCTGTTATTATGGCCCAGGGTTATATGGTAAAACACCTGTTGAGCTGTCTTTAATTGTGTGGATGCTGTAAAGCACTATGTTCTCCTGTTCTTTATTGTGTGGATGCGAAGCAACCACACTATGTTATCCTATTCTGGTTTCTTCCACTGTTTTTTGGCCCATAATAAGTCCAGCATACTTTCACCTAGAAAAGCCATTCAGGTGTCCAAATGTCCAGTTTTTCAAGGACATGTGTGCTTGTCCTCAGAATCTATGTAACATTTATAGTTTTTAATAAATTCAGCTTTTTGCAAAAAAATTTTCCCATTGGAAATGAATGGGGAAAAAGTTTGAACCTTAATATCTCCGGCATACCTTGGGCTAGAAACACCGTTTTCAACTCTATTCAAATCGTGAGAAGTTCAGCTACCAATGGTGCAACAATCATCTTGATATCTTTTACATGTTTTAATAATCGACATTTATATTTTGTCTATTTCTCCATTCACTCTGAATGGCTTCATTGACTTGAATAGGCACCCTCTGAGTCACGTGACTCCACGCTCTAGCTGGTCTGTCGTGTGTTTTTCAACAATTTCTTGCCCGTTTTTCTGCTCTTATTCTGCCATCTTTACGCTTTATACACATATAATTGTTGAAAGTCGTAGAGAAAATTGTCACAATCTATCTATGCCATTGTTATTGTGATGAGATGAACGGTATTTGCGTAACGTCGCAGATTCCAGACACAGTGCCGTGTCACTGCTCCATAGACAGGCAACGGAAGGATTCAGAAAGTAAGTTCGAAGCCAAAGTCAGGGTTTTTCTAAATCATCAGCACTCCTTCATTTTCTGGAATATTTTGACATAGAGGTGATCAACATTTTTGTTGAACCCTCCTGCTGCAATTGGTTATCTGTGTCTTGTGAGCCATTACACGTCCTCACCTGCTCCAACCGTGGTATCTTTGTCAGTACTAGCCCATTCACTATTTCTACCATCATTTCAAGTACTTTTGATGCACTGTCAATTTGTGGATTAGTCGTATTTCAGAGAAGCCTGGCTGTAAGATGCACAAACATTTGTTTCAGAAGGATCATCAGCTGTGTTTGCACAGACTGAATGATAAGGTCTTGCTACACCTGGAACATTACTATGGTGTCCAGTTTTCACCATGTCTGCATAGGAAACCTGAGACAGTTGGATTTGTGTGGTTTACCTGGTAGCCACGAGGAGGATCTGCTTCATCATACTGTCTTTACTATGTCCGCATATCATACCTTTTGGTTTAGGTGAAACTTTGTTGACACCCCTGTTGTAGACCTTCTTATAGCTTCTTATAACATCTTATATTCAAAATCAATAACGCTATTCTGGTAGTTTTCTGACATGATGCTTCTGGCTTTGCAGGATTGTAGGTGTCGATCACTTAGGTCCAGCAATGCTATGTCTGCAGACAGGCAACCTCCACTCCAAATAAATCTAGATCCTCTTTACTGCTGTGTGTTTGTTTTTAGTTAAGATTATAAGATTACAACAGCAAAATACATAGTTTTTCAAATAGTATAAATGAATACAGATATTTGATGTCAGAACAAACCTTTAAGTGCAAACTTGGAACGACCAACAGCATTTGCCAGCTCTGGCAAACCAGCTCTGGGCCACCAAAGGGCTGTCATTCTTTGTGGTATGTTGGCCAAGTGTAAGTGCATTGTGTGGGCCAGAACAGTTTCAGCACTGGCACCAGATGTTAGCCTAATGTCTACCTTAATCAAGCCATGTATTAACGACATGTGCCGTATTCAGCCCAGATTTAATGAACAATTCCAGGTTCATGTATGCCTACTCTTATTTTTTCATTCTACACTCTTCAGTCTTGCACTATGTCACTCAGTTAAATTTCGCAAGCGAAACCATTAGTTTAAGACAGAACAACATAAAAAGGATAATAAAACCCAAACTCTGAAATATGTGGGGGGAAAAAACACAAACATTGCATCAAATTTAAGATTGCAAAAAGACATTGGAACACTGTCTTTTTTTTCTTCAAACAGCAGCAACATCAGTAAACAGTTTGGCATAGCCTTTCACCATTTCAACATTCATAAATGTATTATCGCTCATTGTTTGCTTAGCCCTCCATTCCTATCTGGTGCATTTTGAAGTCATTTTGTAGTCCTGGTCTCAATTTCTTGGTCCGTGGTATCAGATGTCAGATGATTATGTTGCACAGCAGCTATAAGACACACATATGCAATTTTGCAAAAAATAGGATATAGGCAAAAATTCAGAATTGGGCATCAAGACCTGTAGTGTAAATCCAGACATTAAAAAAATGCATTGTCAAAGTGAATCTGTGAGGGAGTCAGTAAGTAAAACTTATCAATCACAACATCTTTTATCTGCAGGTGCTGGAAACCAATCTTCCCATTTATACCTCACATGTTGATATTCTTGGCCAGAGAGTGTGTTAACGTTACACCCATGACTCTCTTTACACACTCTTTAATGTCTCCTCCACCTTTAAGAGCCAGTGTGTTTTTCAGTGAATTGATATTTGTTAGATGATCAGCAGTACAACATGCCCTAACCCTTTCAAACATGGCTGAAATTATCAGGCAAAAATCTGAACTGATCTGATAGTCTGAGCAGCATGTGACCTATGAAAAAAACTGATTTGTAAAGGAAAATAAAACATCTACAGAATAAAGTCAGTGTTCCCATGGTTTCAGCTACTTGCATAGTAGGTATCATCTGTGGTCCCTGTCAAACCTGCTGTTAGATTATCTGTGTAATTTTGAATCCCCAACAGGGTTAGCATTAGACAACTTTTTTTTTCCTACTTGTGTTGAACTGACATTCTTACCAGTTGCTTTTTGAGGTCAGGACTATTTCTGACCCACTCTTCCAGGTTTTCAACAGACTGGTGATTACCTAATGGCAGCAGATTTGGTTTGACACCTCTCTCTCTTCTTGGACAGTTGTGAAAATAATTTTCATTTGGCCCATCATCATCTCTTGATTTGTTAGAATATGTTGCAGGAGTGCTAGGAAGAAAAACATTTTTGTGGATAAGTAATTAAACTGATTTTGTAAAAATGTATTCAGTCAACAGCAGATCACAGCATTTGAATACAATGACATGTTCACATATATGAAGACTGGTCTGTGGTCACCTTGTTAGTTGATGTTGCTCAAAGGAAACAGTCTTTCTCTGGTGCAAGCTAGGTTAAGTAAGGCTTGTCTAGTGCAGCTCAGGCAATGAAACGCTTCTCTGGTGCAGGCTAAAGGACACATGGTGTCTCTGGTCCATCTTAAGAGTATGGTGCATTCTGCAAGTAGCATGATTAGAATTAGTTTTTATTTTGTTTTGAATTGCAAGGGTGCCCTTGGTTTGTTAGTGTTTTTCTAAGTGGAGTAAGTTCTTCAGGAATTGGGAATAAATACATATTTCTGGTGTATTAGAGAGTTCATCTTGTATACAAAGAAACAGAGCAAAGCAGTTTAGAACTTTTTTGGATAAAATGTATAGCTTATCAAATTCAAATTTTAACAGTTGGTGTCTGCCAATGGGGTAAGCATAAATGACTTGTTAAGAATTCTTGAAATTAGCATAGATATCTAGTCAATAGTAAATGCTACTGGATCTTAAAACTAGATACAAATTCTTAAAACCAGACTTTTTAGCATTTTATAAGAATTGATTAATAAATAAGTTAGTGAAAACAGCATTAAAGCTAGAATATTTAACTTGAATCTAGTCACTAAAAATACTACTGGGTCTTAAAACTAGACAAACATGCCTAAAATTATACAGTTTTCTCTTTTTATAAGCACTGAATAATAATTATTTTAGGAAAAAATTGCATTAAAACGCCTTTCTTTAAAAAGAAAAAAAGCACTAGCACAGAACAAGACTGTGACCTCAAATTGTAGTCCCATAAGTTACAAAATGGGGGGAAAAAAACTAACAGCACAAATCAAGTGCAAATGGAAGAAAACAAAAACAACAACAAAAACACTGCAGCTGTCTCACAGCAGTTTTGAAACAGTACTTAGTCAACAAACATTCTCCATTCTTGAATGACCTTTGTAGGGGGTTGCATCCTGCTAGTGGATGGCATCTTTCAGAACTTGTGTTTGCAACACAGACAAGAGTGTTGCAAGACACTTTGGATATGTGAGATGGAATGCATAGTAATAGGCCAGGAGGTAGAGAGGCCCCTCAGAGAGCAAGTCTTTATCAAATGTTAGAACTGGGGTTGTACCTACAATCATCATGCAGTTCTCCTCACCAACCAGCAAAACAGGACAGGAAAATGCACGCCTGTGGATGTAGGTATCTGAATCCTCTGAAGGCTAGAAAACAATATATAAAGATACAGAATTTAGATTACACAATTTAGATTACACACACAAGATCTGGGTCAGTATTCACTCTTATAGAATTTTATTCTTACAATGGAAGTAAATGCTGACCCAGATCTGTTGGGTTATCAACATTGTTTAAAATATCTTACTTTTGTGTTTGGCAGAACAAAGAAAGGTTCAAAACAACTTGTGGGCAAGTAAATGACAGAATTTAAATTTTTCTGTCTAATTTCCATTTAAGTTATTTTTTATGCTGTATTATGTAGTGCAAGGAAGGATTTAACCCAGTATTTTATTGAGAGTGTAGGCACCCGTTCATAATTTATCACTGCTGAGTAAAACTTACCATCAGAACGTGGAAAAAAGCCTCACTGATTGGGACCCTTTTCTTCTGTGCTGTAGAGCCAGATGGGAAGAGCAGCGGCAGGACAGTAAAAACAGCAATGGCATGTTCAACTAGTTGAGGGAGGAAAAACAAAAGATATCAATATCAGATAGTAGGTCTGTGGGTATAATCTATACCAGGGGTTCTCAACCCTGGTCCTCGAGGGCCACTGTCTGCAGAGTTTAGCTCCAATCCTAATCAACCACACCTGAACCAGCTAATTAAGCTCTTCAGGATTGCTAGAAAGCTACAGGCAGTTGAGTTTGTTCAAGGTTGGAGCTAAACTCTGCAGGAAGTGGCCCTCAAGGACCAGGGTTGAGAACCCCTGATCTATACCACTGGTTTCAGATCCTGGAGACCAACTGCTCTGACATTTGTATGGCTCCCTTATTTAACACACCTAATTCAGATCATAAGTTTGTTAGACAAAAGCTCCATAAACTGAATTAAGGGGCTGTTTACACAACATTGTTTTCAACTGAGAAAATAAATAAACCACTGATCTGTGCTTTACCTCCATTTAATGTCCTTGGAGGCTTCATGACTTTCTTCATCACTGCATAAAACTGAACCTTGGAGTAGGTCTCCCATCTGCCCTTCACCTCAGAAATGTATTGGCAATTGTCTGGGTCGATTATTCTCCGCAGTTCATACATTGCCTGAAAGAGTTATTCATTTAATATATGTATAAAAAAAGTTTTTTCTGTCTGCAGTTAGGCAGAGGATATGGGATATTTGTCAGTACATTATACATCTGTCTGAAGTATACCTCTGTATACCCACATGGTCCAGTTTTTTGAAGCAGGGGTACGCTTGCAAAATTTTTGTTGGCTTATCTTGCTCCTTCAAAACATTCGAGTCAATGAAATTTCTTCTGGACTCCAGGTCTAATAGATGGGTTACAGCAGCTTTGTTTGGCTTCTTTGCTTTGTACATTTCTTGCAGTCCTGTAATGTTTGCCTGGGTTTTCTGGCTGTCAAGGCTGTTGTCTGGAGCATCAGCTATAATTTAGCCATACAATATAATTACTGAACAAGACACACAAAATCAACAATTTGAGAATGTATTAAGGAAAAGGTATGCTTACATACAGTATATTACCAAACATTGTTATTGACTAAATACACATACATTCTGAAGTAAGGTGGCTAGACGCGCTACTTCCTGAGGACACGTTCTGCACAGGAATTCTAAATTTCCTAAAATAACCAGGTGTCAGTTCTTTGATCAGTACTGATCACAAACAACCAACACCTGGTTATTTTAGAGAATTTAGAAATCCTGTGGAAGAAATTCCCATTAAGTGGCACGTCTGGCCACCTTATTTTAAATTAAATTTTAATGTACTTGCATGCTTTTCTTCCTGTGGGGTGCTTGATCGGTGACAGATTAACTGTTGAATGTATCCATATTGAATCAATGCAAACTACAGTAAGAGAGAATAGAGCCTTGCTAGATAAAATGACTTCACATTTGATATCTTAATATATTTGTAGTGCTTGATAGACAATTTTTTTCTTTACTAAATACATTACACAAGCAAGTATTTACTGTAGTATTTTTAAACAAACGTAATAAATAACACTGAGGTGATTGATGACTGAGGTGAGGTGACTGATGTAGCTACATATGAGACAAACACAATCATATCCATAGTGATGTGCTTTAGGCCAATACCTTAACAGCTGATAGACAACCAGCATTAATACAAAGAAAATGCAATGAAATCCCAAAGCCTAATTAGACTTTCAGATCATCTGTTTTTAGATAAGAACCATCAAGTAGCAGTACGTTTTTAGTGTATTAGTGTCATTGGCGTCGGGAATCCACAACCCATTAATCTAGGTTAGCTAGGCAAATGGAACATTAGCACGACATTAGAACCCTTGTAACATACCGCTGAGTGTGGCAATTGAAACATCGTCCAGTTGATCCATAATCCCACTCCACTGGCATCAGACAAACGCTGTAGAATAAATATTCACAGAATTATTAGACCGCTGAAATGACCACCAAAGGGTGTGCAGAAACTTCTCAAAATGTAATGGACTTCAAGAGGGGCGGGAGGGAGCGCGACACGGTGGATTGTACCATTTTCACAGAGGGAGCAGGGGTGGCCGCTCATCTTAAATAAGTTTATTTTGCATTTATACAAAGTATATTTATCTATATAGGGTCTGTATTACTTTGTTATTAAAATTGAGTGACATGAATGTTAAAAATAATAAATGTCAAGTGGTTCCTGTCTTTATAAGACATGGGAACTATGGTAAGTACCCTTGGTATCACAAAATGTATTACATGTAATCTTAGGTTCAGAGGTGAAAGCTATTGGTCTACAGACAATTAGCAGGTTAAAAACACTAATTGAACAGCATTTAAAACATATGAAAAATCTCTTCCCTGATCACAACATTACCCCAAAACAGCACTATTTGATTCATGCTCAATCACAGATAAAATTACTAGGACCAATGGTCCGTCACATGTGCATTGAGATTTGAATCAAAACATTGTTTTTTCAAACAGTGGGCCTAAAAACTACATTTTAGAAATGTTTGCAAGTCTTTAATAAAACACAATCAAATGTATGAATGTTGTCAGAATGCAAGTGATTCTGAACACCCTTTTTTTTTAATGAGTGTGCTTTGGGACCAACATCAGAAATATGCAACATGTCATATTTAAAAGAAAAAATGAGGGCTTTCTTTAGAAATGATGATATAAACAATGCAGTGTCTGTTAAATGGATTACTCTAAATGGTAATAAATAAATACGAGAGAAGACATTACTTTGTGACTGCTGTTAATTCTAACAATTTACCTGAATTTGGACTTCAAAGTTCAAAAGGTTTATTTTGTCATATGCATAGTTACGAAACGTGTTTCCCCGTACAATGAAATTCTTACTTTGCCGTCCACATGAATGCCACAAAATACAAATGAAATATGAAGTAGATAAAAAAGTAACACAAAATCTAGGACACTTTAGGCAGCAACAAATGCAGCAATATAATAAAAGAATATAATAGAGAATGTATGCTGCATGGGAGCAGCATGTGCAGCAGTCAACAGTCATTGTGCAATTATGCATGTGCAAACAGAATGTAAACAGTACATCACATATTTCCTGGTAATAAACTCCTCAGCTGTTTAGGAGTCTGATGGCAGAAGGAAAGAAAGAGGTTTTCA
>NW_018128043.1:864959-881366 GCF_001952655.1 Monopterus albus
GAGGGCAGAGAAGTGAACAGTCCGTGCTGGGGGGGGGGGGGATCTTTGACTTGTATGCAATATCTGTGTAATCAACTCATCATTTTATTGTTTGGAATTCCAGCATAATACTATTTGTTACGATAGAAATTAAATGGCATATATAATAGAGATTCCAAACATGGCACAAGCAACTGAATTAATAATGGCTGATAATCTGGTAGATTTCACTCCATATTACAGTTATACTCACAAGGATGTGATATATGTTCCTACAAAATATTATCTGGGAGATGTGCTTGGGCTACACAGCCTCATCTGAAGACGCATTGGATGTGTTTTTTATTATTATTTTTTTCTTTGTTTCTTATTTTTATGTATCAAAATAACTTTAATCTGACTGATGAAACAGCACATCAGAATAGAAAATTGCTGTCACAGATATGCAGCAGCAGGTTCTGTCAGGTTCAGATGGCATAACAAATAAACAACCTTTAATTGTTCTTGTTTCATGGCATTCTTAAATTGAGAAGTTGTACAAGTGGTCTTACTCTTAAAATAAGGCAAATAATCTTGTTGCTCCACTGGGTTTTTATTGTAAAACATTTTATATCTTGTTACTGGCTCATTCTAGCTCAAAATTAGCTGGACTATCTTTATAAGAAAATTGTAAGAAAAGGTTAGCCATACTTTCTTAAAATGAGATTTTTCTAATGCAAACCATGCTTGACCAAATAAATTTTCTTTCTGGACTTAAAATAAAACTTATTTCCTTAATACAAGGCTTTTTTTTTTAACTTTCTTGAAATTCCTTTTTTGCAGTGTGTGGTTTACTGTGGTTTTCCTGTTGGCAAGACAGCTTCCTCACCAGAATCATTCCCTTGGGGATCAGGGCCAAATGCATGTGTTACAGGGGCTGCTCACTCTTGGTGCAACACATGTATTTTTGCAGAAGCTGCAAAAGACAAAACAATACACATTTATATTCTGTTAACTCTCTTAAGCAACATTATAAAACACATAGTGCAGCTTTAATGTGCTTAAAGCTTCAATGGCATATAGTGCAAAACTCAGGATCACTCAATTGGACTGTTACATAAGTGCATTTAACTCATGCAAAACTATAAATTGTACAATCATTGTCTTTAACTTGCAAAGCATAGCATATTTAACCATTAAACTCAATATTATTCACATTTACACATTCCACTTCTGTGTTTTAACATTTACTAAACAAATACTATTAACAAATATATTCTCTCAACCAGTTACAAAGTTGTATCAGAAATCCATCCATCCATTTTCCTCCGCTTATCCGGAAATCCACTTATCAGAAATCATATAAAATAAATAGGAGCAGTGTACACAAAGTATACAGCCTAATATACAAGGTTTCAATGAAGTAAACACATTTGGCGCGACTTAACCGACTCTCCCGAGACTAGCGTAAAGCAATGGTTGTGGAGCACGGCTCGCTTTATCGCTCTTACATGCCGCGGCTCACAGACTTTCACAAACTGACCTCAGAGTTGCACAAATATCACAAAATATTGTTTGCTGGTAAACAAGTAAAGCGAAGCTTAAGGCTTTCATTTGTGATCGTTTCAACCAAGTACTGACCTGTGAAATAAAGGTAAAGTGTTAGAGCAATGAAGACAGGAGCACACGTGTCTTTCTCCAGATTGCTTCTAAAAGGGAACAGGAAATTGGTCCGCATTAGGCAATCTGGAACGCACTAGTCTGATGCCAAAGGTTCCACTCGCTACTCCACTACTCTAAAGCCATTAGTTGTACAGGAATACATATTATGAATAGAAAGTCACTTTCGGCTTTTCCCGTTTAGGGGTCGCCACAGCGAATCGTCACACTGACGACTCGCATGTTGACGTTTGGCACGTGTTTTACGCCGGATGCCCTTCCTGATGCAACCCTGATTTGAACCCGGGCCGCAGTGGCGAGAGTGCTGCACCTTAACCACTAACCTACCAGAGACGGCAGGAATACATATTATGAATATCGATGAATAATTCTCTTAATATTTAAAGAGGGACCACGCTCTAAAAGCGTTATTAAAATAAAGCTTGACCATTGACTCAGTCTTCATAATAATAACCAAATGTGGTTGCACATATTTGGGCGCACCACATAATAACAATAAACATTTCAACACTTAATCCGGTAAATACATACAATTTACAGACTACACCGTGTAGCTTTAAACCAGATACAACATGTGAATAATACTGACTCTGGTCTTAGCTTAATTACAGAATAACAGCTCGTATATTGTCTACGTGTGTACAGTTTAGCCTAGCTTGACATTCCACCTTGCTACTTCATCTCACTCAAACCTTTACTCCATGCCACCGGCCTTTTCAGTCAACTCATGCTTATACTATAACCATGTGCATTTCCGAGCACTTATATTTCTTATGTTGGATCCCAAAAACATTTACAAGTTCTTTATCAAGGTACCGCGGTCTCAACAGACTTTTATTCGCCACTTTCATAACACAACTTCGCGACTCGCACTCACGAACTCATACATAAGTCAATTTACTCTTCTCCATTTGATCTGTAACACTCTAAAGCACTAAAGAATCATTACTACTGTTTATCATTTGTGTGTTGTTTATAACTCGCTTACCTGCAAAAGACAAAACAACAGTCATTATTAGGAGCACACTCATGCATGTACTCTACAGACTGACTACTCTTCTTTGATTGGCGTCGGCTACTGATGCTTAAGGCATCGAGTGCCCCCTGCTGGTGAGGCAGAGTATTCCGGCATAAATAATCCTTTTCTTTTACAACACTTACACTAAGCAGTAAATAAACTTTGACAGTAGATTCTTTAGCAGTTTTGGCCTTTTTCATTACATTTGTTCAAAATAAAATGGGGGAGCAACTATCTTTATGCTTATAAATCACACAGTGCCACACCAGTGCCTAACATTTTTAGATCTATCTCACTGTTTTTGCCAAACTTTTTGAATAACATGAAGATTTTGAACAAACGTACCCACTCAAATTTGAAGTGAGATCACAGAAAATTAATAATCTCGAAGACCAATATGACCAGTCCACTAGGATCTTGAGCTCAACAACGTGCTCATGAATGTTTCCTCATAGTTGCTTGGACTTTGGTTCAACACAAAAAGCCATTTACTGATGGAAGGGTTGTCAAAGAATGCATAAGTGCAGTAGCTGAAACACTACTTAACGGAAAATAAAAACAAGGCCTTTGTGATAAAATAAAGGAAATACCCATGTCAGCATCATCTGCCACAAAAAAAACGAAATACTACTTTTATTTAGTAAATAAGAACATTATACATATTGGCAGTCATACATATATGTTCAGTTCTATCTTATGTAACAATAAACAAGGAGAATGGATCAAATGAAAATAAAAGGAATGAACTCTTATAAAAGAGTAAAGTGATTTAAAGTAAAACAAATTGTCTTTTTCTTCTGGAGAGTATTAATTTTGTGCAGGAGCTTCTACACTGCAAAAAGTCAGCTCTCAAAAACAAGAAAAAAAGTAATAAAATGAGGTAAATTTGACTTAAAATAAGCAAAATTATCTGCCAACAGAACAGGAAAATTTCACTTGCTAAGATTTTTAAAACAAGTAAACATATCTAGTCTCAAAGAACCCACAGATGTCTTAAAACTAGTGCAGCCAGACTAAAAACAAGTAAATTTTCTTAATTCAAAGAAAAGATTTAAGAATTATTTTCTCAGTATATGGGCAAAGCCACTAGCATTTAGCAAATGCTAGTGGCTTTGTCTTTAAATAAGGCTATATATGTAGGAATTATATCTTAAAACCGGTAAAGCTAGACTAAAAACAAGTACATTTATCTAAATACTAAGAAAAGATTTAAGAATTATTTTCTCAGTATATGGGCAAAGCCACTAGCATTTAGCAAATGCTAGTGGCTTTGTCTTTAAATAAGGCTATATATGTAGGAATTATATCTTAAAACCGGTAAAGCTAGACTAAAAACAAGTACATTTATCTAAATACTAAGAAAAGATTTAAGAATTATTTTTTCAATTTGTAGGAAAATATGCTTAAATTATCATCAAATGGTTTACAACTATCTTGAAAGAAAGAACTAAAGAAATACATTTAATTTTACATTTTATTTTTGTCACCTCTTTATTATGAACCCCACATGCATATGGACAAAACAAAGAATGCAACAAAAGAACACAAGGCTGTTTCTGGCCATGGTTTTGTACATCACCCCTATAAATATCTTGCCTGGTTCTATAGACTCTCTATAGTTTCTGATGCCAGAAAACATAAAAAAAGCCCCCCACCAATTAACATTTAAAATGTAACATAACCAACATAACAGGCATTAGTGGGCAAACAAACGAAAAGTAAACTACTTGAAATATTTGTAAGAAGCCAGGTGATATACCGTGGACCAAAATTTGAACTGAACAGTTAATCGTGCATTATACAGAGAAAATAAAGGTAGTGTTGTGCATTTATATTACACAATATGTAGTCAATAAAAATGGTGTCTGTAGATTTTTTTTTTTTTAGTGGGAGATCAGTGCAGAGTGTGTGAAGTAACGAAATATAAAGAGAGTTATCTCAGTGAAATGATGTGGCATGATACATGCACCCATTTAGAGCAAATAAAAAAGCCAGTCATTTATCCACTATGCATAAAAAGCATTTTAATGAGTCACATAATATATCCATACAGCAGTGTATTTATCTGTAGCTCCACAGCCCTGGCTAACTTTTCTTTAATTACCTGCTTCTGATATCAAGCCTCTAACAAAAGCCTGTACAAACTCAAACTCAGCACAAAACATAATAGGAGTGTGTATTTTCCTTTTATGGGGAACACAAGAGGACTTAAACACTGTATAGCATCACCACAAGTCACTACCAGTCCATAAAATATATGCCGAGTGCTGAGCAGTCACCTGGCTGAATGTCATCAGAGATTTCTGCCGGCATTCACCAGCCTGCAAGATGAGGAGCAAATGAAAACTGAAGTACTAGTGTAAGATTTGACTCTTAGACTACGTTCACACTGCAGGCTGAAGTGGCCCAAATCCGATCTTTTTGCCCAAATGTGACCCATATCCGATTTCCTTATGACAGTGTGAACAGCACAAATCCGATTTTTTCAAATGAAGCCCAGGCCAGTTTCATATGTGGTCCTAAATTGGATACATATCCGATGTTTTGCAATGTGACTTCAGTCTGAACGGCCATGTCACATTTCATACGATTTTTATGTCATTGAAATGCAACAGACGTCACAATTCTGCGCTGGAGGAGGCGAGGCCATAAGCAATATTTGTGCTCTCCTTCTTGATATTCTTATTATTATTATTTCTTTATTTTGATTGCACATTAACTGGTACATCGCGACGCACAAGCTATCATAAGCCGCATCCATTTTTATTTTCGCAAACAAAGTACGCTGCATCTGACGTCACATCCTCTTCTGCGCATGTGGGTCACCTCAGGTGACCTCAGAGAGAAACCCCGGCGGCCTGAAGCACAACTAGTATACTGCCCCCAAGTGGCACACCCCAAAACTAAAGATTGTTATTCAAGATAAACAGGGAAACATTGTTAACCCCTAAAATAAAGTGTATGCAATGCATTCTGTACTTGAAAGTGTTCCCAACTGTAATTCTTAAAATAAAAGACATTATAAAATAACAAAAATGTGACCATACATTTTGTGTATGTCACACTCAGGCATTTCATATGAGCAGAGGAAAAACCTGCATCAAATCTGCTGTCTGCAAATTAAACAGTGAAGTAGATTTTTCTTTGAGTAAATGGTCAAACTGAAGTGGATTTATTTACTATCAGGCATCATCAATTGTAGTGACAGTCCAGACAGAATAAGGCAAAGTGACGGATGCTGTAGTGTGTGGTGACTCAGTTACGCAGAAAATGTAATTAATTCGTGTTTTCAGGTTAACTGACACTCAGATCCAATTGTCACTGGCTTTTTTGCATAACTTTGTACAAACCCAGTGGAAACATGAGCTTTTAAATGATAGATTTCAACTAATCTAATTTTGTTTTTTCTGCATTTGTTGCAGTGTGTGATTCCAATAACTCATCAGTCCACTGAAGGACTAAGAGCTCACACGGCTGGGGAAAAAATATCACAGTCATACTGCACATTTTTGTGTGGATTTAAATTGATCTTTGGTCACTTAATGAAATTCAAGAGTCATGTTCTCACAACTCTCATCCCAATTAGAAATAAAAAAAAACTGAATACAAGGCTGGGAAATGATTAAAACAACAATTGGGCTTAAGTGGAAATTAGCCCGCTTTCCTGGCTCTTCTGTCAAAAGTGAATGTCAGTGGAACTTTGTTAGCAAAGGTTAATGTGGTCTTTAGAATTCAGCCTGCAGCACCTTTAATTTATTCCCCAAGTGCTGTCATTCATTTATGGATCTGTTCCATATTTAGGGTGAAGGCAGTGGCAAGATTTCCATCTCAGAATGTCATTGTTGAACAATGGTGTGTCTAAAACTTAGCTCAGTGCATTAGATTCACAGGTCAGAACCTGAAACTGGAAACTATATCACTCGAGTAAGACACTGTGTGAAGATATTCGAGTAGAGGATGTAAATTCAGTTGTTGCTGCCTTAAAACACTGCTTGGCCTTCATTTCCTCTTTCCCCAAAACAAGGAAACAACAATACTCGTCAGCCTGATGCTCTTCTTCGCTCAGGGAAATGGAAAGACATTTTGTGGCGCCTACGTCTCTCCCACTGATTAATGGCTTGAGGTGGAGGACCCATGTTGTGGCTTTGATGAGACAATTTGTACAGTTCTGCAAAAAATAACGGCAGTTCATTTTATTGCAATGCATCTCCAGAGATACATCAACACGGCTGCTACTCCGTACAGGGAGAAGTTTAGCCCAATAATAAATCAAAAGATGATGGTGTGCCAGTAAGGGGCGGTATCACAGCTCACTCTTTAATGGCCCATGTGCAGTTTGTACCTTCATTTGGATGCAGAGTTTAAGCCAGCATTCTACTGTATTCACTTATGAATACAAAAGCCAGGGACTGTTAATGCTGTTGCATTTTTTTCCTCCCTCTGGGAGTGCAGGAAGCCAGTGGCTGATCACTTAGCCACTGTGCTCTAAATATGACATTTTTCAGATGAACCAAACAACGAAGCCTCAGTTCAGCTACAGCGGTATAGGCAGTATACGGCTCGATACAGCTCAGTAATATCAGTAACAGGAAGTTATCGAATGAAAGAGCAATTATGTGGCTTCCAGTGTTCATTACACAGCATTAGCACTTTGTTAACCTGAGGACAAGCTGTGATACATTTTGCTAATTTTAATTTTAATTTTATTATTATTATGTTTTGATAGAGCACAGCTAACTGTGTATGACATCCAGTGTCATACACTATGAACACCTATTAAAGATGCAGTCTGTCAGCTGCTTGTCAACTGGGTCCCTAGTAGAGTGTGGATACCTGAACTGAGCCTAACGGAATCTGTCAGTTACCTGAGGTTTCAGGCCGGGTTCTGCCAGAAATTTTGAAATTATGTTAGGGTCCGGGTTGGATTTTAACATTTAGGTCCAACTTTAGACTAGATGGCTGGAGCATTCAAATGTCTGCTTCGTTTAATGATAAGGGGAAAAACACCTTACACACTCAACTGCATCGGGCTCAGGTCAGGTTCTGACACAAAAATGCAACCCACTCCAATCTCAAGTCCTTGGATGTCAAGGGGACCAATTAGCATGGGAAATCTTCATCTAATACTGTAAATACTGCTTGGTGTCAGCCTCTACTGTCTCCTAAATTTTTTTTTTTTTTAGAAATGCATATAGCATTTCCACTGCAAAATACAAAGTGGTTAGTTATCAGAAACGGTATTTTTGGCCAGCAAACTCCACTCACACTCCATCTCTTTGCCCATTTTTGGATTATCTGGTGTTAGGCAGAGTGACACACTACCAAGATGGTGTTGGCCAGACTTAAGCTTCAAAACCACTCTTCAGAAAACACACTAATAGTTGTGGTCCTTCTTTTATATACAGTCACAGGTCTAAATAACTTTGAGTTATTTAAGCAATTGTTCATTTAGTCAACTTAACTCATGAGTGTGACTCATGAGTTCATGGGGTCGACTGTGGTTCAGTGGGTAGAGCAGTCGTCTACCAAGCGAAGGGTTGGAGGTTCGAATCTCAGTGCCTGTAGTCCACATGTTGAAGTGCTCGTGGGCAAGACACTGAACCCCCATGTTACCCCTGATGGTTATAGCTATCGGTTGAGTTGGCACCGCAGATGGCTGCCTCGGTTCTGGACCGCAAACAAATTCCTTGTGTGTAACATGCTTGGTCAAATAAAGGTGATTCTCTGACTAAAAAAACAAAAGTTGGCACAATTTATTCATTTATCCTTGAAGTGCTGACAATTTAAGTTCCTAAGTCCTTCCAACTGTTACTTATGCCAAAGAATAAAAGTTGCCGTTTTTATAGTGTCAATAGCTCTAGCTTATCAAATGTAACCTACTGTTAGTAGTTTGTGGTTTTCAGGGTATTTTACTGTTGGTTGGATGAAACAGAACTCTCTAAGACAGAAATAGTGACTGGCATTTTGTATATTTCCTGACATTTTTGCTTTGAAATGATGTACTGAAGCTGCTTTTGCAAGAGACCATTATATGCAAAGATTAAGTGTAGTTCTCTTTCAGCTGCTAAGACCACCCTGCTTTTTCATACACATGATGAGCATGATATTTATCTCGTGTAATAAACTATAAAGCACAATGATGAACTGCATCAAGTTGGTTCAGGTGGGTGAGCAGCAGGAGAATAAAAGATATCGCTTTCGACAAGCACTGACATGAGTCATTTTTCTGTCTCCAAGAACAGATTCCCGTGCAAGAAACCCATTTCTGTCTTCAGATCAAATCAAATTTTATTTGAATAGCGCCAAATCACAACAAAAGTCATCTCAGGACACTTTACGAAGTAAGGTCTAGACCTTACTGTTATCAATATTATTACATAGGGAAAAGCCAACAAATCCCCCTTGAGCAAGCACTTGGTGACAGTGGGGAGGAAAAACTCCCTTTAATGGAAGAAACCTCCGACAGACCCCGGCTCTTGGTGGGCGGCCTTCTGCCTCGACCGGTTGGGGTGAGTGGATAGAGGAGAGACAAAAGAAGAAAAGCAACAAGACACAACAAAGCCTAGGCCTATAGCAGCATAACTAAGGGAGGGCTCAGGGTCACCTGATCCAGCCCTAACTATAAGCTTTATCAAAAAGGAACGTCTTAAGTCTAATCTTAAAGGTAGAGAGGGTGTCCGCCTCCCGAACTGAGACTGGGAGTTGGTTCCATAGGAGAGGAGCTTGATAGCTAAAGGCTCTGCCTCCCATTCTGCTTCTGTGGACTCTAGGAACCACAAGTAAACCTGCACTCTGAGAGCGAAGTGCTCTGTTAGGATGATAAGGCTCTACGAGGTCTTTAAGATACGATGGAGCCTTGTCATTAAGGGCTTTGTATGTTAGGAGAAGGATTTTAAATTCTATTCTGAATTTTACAGGGAGCCAGTGGAGAGAAGCTAATATGGGAGAGATATGATCTCTCTTGCTAGTTCCTGTCAGTACTCTGGCTGCAGCATTTTGGATTAACTGGAGGCTTTTTAGGGAATTATTGGGACATCCTGATAGTAAAGAGTTACAGTAGTCCAGCCTGGAAGTAACAAATGCATGGACCAGTTTTTCAGCATCACTTTGAGACAGGATGCTCCTGATTTTTGCAATATTGCGCAGGTGAAAGAAGGCAGATCTAGAGACTTGGTTTATGTGTGATTTAAAGGACATATTCTGATCAAAGATGACTCCAAGGTTCCTCACAGTAGTACTGGAGGCAAGAGCTATGTCATCTAAAGTAACTATATGATTAGACAGCAGATTTCTAAGGTTTTCAGGCCCAAGCACAATAACTTCAGTTTTGTCAGAGTTTAGAAGTAAGAAGTTGCAGGTCATCCAGGCCTTTATGTCTTTAAGACATGCTTGAAGTTTGACCAGCTGACCTGATTCATTTGGCTTCATAGATAAATATAACTGAGTATCATCTGCATAGCAATGGAAATTTATGTTGTGCTTCCTGATAATATTGCCTAAAGGGAGCATGTATAAAGTGAAGAGAATTGGACCTAACACAGAGCCCTGTGGAACGCCGTGACTAACTTCAGTTTGTGTGGAACATTCGTCATTAACATGAACAAATTGAAATCTTTCTGATAAATAAGATTTGAACCAACTTAGCGCAGTTCCTTTAATCCCAATAACATGTTCAAGTCTCTGCAGTAAGATGCTGTGATCAATGGTGTCAAAAGCAGCACTGAGATCTAAGAGGACAAGTATGGAGACAAGTCCTTTGTCCGAGGCTAGGAGAAGATCATTGGTGACTTTCACCAATGCGGTTTCTGTACTATGATGGACTCTAAATCCTGACTGAAAATCCTCAAACAAATCATTCTTGTGCAAGTGGTCACATAACTGCTTTGCAACAGCTTTTTCAAGGATTTTGGAAATAAATGGGAGATTGGATATTGGTCTATAATTAGCTAGGACACCTGGGTCAAGAGTAGGCTTTTTGAGTAGAGGTTTAATTACTGCAAGTTTAAAAGCCTGTGGAACATAACCTGTTAATAGAGAGAGGTTAATCAGATCTAGTATGGATGTGTTGATTAGGGGAAAGACGTCTTTGAGCAGCCTGGTCGGGATGGGGTCCAGGAGACATGTTGATGATTTAGATGAAGCAATTGTTGAGGTCAACTCAGAGAGATCTATAGGGGAGAAGTAGTCCAAGTATAAATGAGGTCTTACAGATGTTTCTAAAGCCATTGTAGTAGATGGCACATCTGCGAGAGCTGTGGGAGTGGTCCGACCAATTTTTTCTCTAATAGTTGTGATTTTATTTGTAAAGAAGCTCATGAAGTCATTGCTGCTGAGATCTAAGGGAATGTTAAGCTCAACAGCACTGTGGCTCTTTGTCAGCCTGGCTACAGTGCTGAAAAGAAACCTGGGGTTGTTCTTATTTTCCTCAATCAGTGATGAATAAAATGTGGTTCTGGCACTATGAAGGGCTTTCTTATATGTTATTAAACTATCTTTCCAGGCTATGAAAAACTCTTCTGACTTAGTGGAGCGCCACCTCCTTTCCATTTTTCGTGATGCCTGCTTTAGGGAGCGGAGCTGCGAGCTGTACCACGGGGCTAGCCTCCTCTGTTTCACTGCCTTCTTTTTCAGAGGGGCAATGGTATCAAGTGTATTACGCAGGAAGGCTGCAGTACTATCAACAAGATTATCGATTTGTGTGGGAGTAAAGTTAAGGTGGCCTCCTTCCACTGTGTTGGCAAATGGCACTGAAGTAGATAAAGATGGAATTATTTCCTTAAACTTGGTAACAGCATTGCCAGATGGACATCTGCTGTAGTGGAATTGTTTCCCACATAGAGTATAATCCATTAATGGAAATTCAAAAGTTATTAGAAAATGGTCAGACAGAAGAGGGTTATGGGGAAAAACTATTAAGTGTTCAGTTTTGATGCCATATGTCAGAACCAGATCAAGAGTGTGATTAAAACAGTGAGTGGGTTTATTTAGTTTGAGAGAAGCCAACTGAGTCTAATAATGAACAGAATGCATTGTTGAGGCTGTCATTGTCGGCATCTACATGAATATTAAAGTCGCCTACTATGATTATTTTATCTGTACTAAGCACTAAATCAGACAGAAAGTTTGAGAATTCACTTAAAAACTCTGAATAAGGAGCAGGTGGACGGTATACAATAACAAACAAAACAGGCTTTTGAGTTTTCCAGTTTGGGTGTGAGAGACTCAGGGTGAGACTTTCAAATGAGTTATAACTATGTTTAGGTCTAGGGTTGGTTAATAGGCTTGAGTCAAAGATTGCTGCCACACCACCATCTCGGCCTGTGTTTTGAGGGATGTGACAGTTACTGTGCCTAGGTGGAGTGGATTCATTTAGGCTGACATATTCTTCCTGCTGTAACCATGTTTCAGTAAGACACAATAAGTCAATGTGATGTTCACTTATCAAATCATTCACTAACAGAGATTTAGATGTGAGAGATCTGATATTTAATAGTCCACATTTGATTGTCCTATTACTTTCTACTATAAGAGGAGTCATCTTAATTTTAATTAGGTTCTTATGAATAACTCCTCTGGAGTTGATTCTTGATTTATATAATTTAGGTGGGCGGGGGGCAGACACAGTCTCTATGGGGTACTGGGGGCGTATCTTCATGTTCCTTGCAATTTACTCTAGACTGCTGTCTAGCCAAATTCTGACTACAGCATGCAAATTGAAATAATAAGTCAGACAGAGCCCTTTATTAATCCTGACAGGGAAATTAAACTGCTGCAGCAATTGCTTCACTTAGAGGCACACAGTACATTCTGGCCTGTGGCCTCAAAACATCCCTGCTAGGGATGCACACACTTAGCTGTTTAACAGTCACTGACATTAAGAATTTCAACCGATTAATAGTTTGCTGAAAAATAGGCCACAGGGCCAAGATATCAACTCATGGGGTTTGTGGTGTAAATCAAGACAGGCTTCCCTAGGCTGGCCACTAGTGAAGTGCTATCTTCGCATTCCTGGGACATGGTACCATTGGACCGGTATTCTCCACCACAGGTCTCACAGTAAACAGACTAACACCACAGTGTGTTGACGTGATGCTGTTTCTGAACAAAAACCAGTAGGCTACAAGTTTCCATTTTGTTAACCTGGTGGGAGTTTTGATGTCCCCTGGTAAAATTTTTTTGCTTGACAAGAATTCTTAAAAGTTAGCCATACTTTCTTAAAATGAGATTATTTTTCTAATGCAAACCATGCTTGACCAGAATTTTTCTTTCTGGACTTAAAATAAGACTTATTTTCTTGATACAAGGCTTTTTTTTTTCTTGAAATTCCTTTTTTGCAGTGTAGGCTTGAGGTGACGCCACTGTTCCACCTTGCCACCCATGAGTTTGTCGAGTTGACAGAGTAAATGATGTCACATTGATAATGTTGGTTGTCCTGTAAGGAAGCGCCTGCATTTGTTATGTTTCTCCTCTAATTTATTCAGGACTGTCATTGCTGTCATCATTAGTTAATGAGAGCAGTGGGGGACTTGGCTTGCCTTACTGAAGTGGACACATTTTAAACTGCTGCTTCACTGAGGCAAGATAGTGAATTAACAGTAGGTCCACTGTAGCATTAGCAGCTACTGTAGAGTCAGGAGTTTGATTTTCTTTTTTTAACATCTGTGTGGCTTTCAGCTTCCTTTTAAGACCCTCATTATCAAGATCACTTGGCAATATCAGTGCCAGATAACCAGCACCTGCTGCGTGATGAATATTGATTATGCAAATTCTGATCATGAACAGAGGAGATTCTTTCTCGCCTGTAGGTATTTTTTTAGCAAATGTAGTATTTTATTAAATATTCATCATTAGAAGTAAAATGGTAATTATATACAGTATATTTGCAATATATTTGTTGTCTGTGTGCCTATAGCTGCTTTTGCATTTCTATTGTGTCGAGCTGCACAGCTTCATGTGTTCATTTTGTGGCTGCGTATTGGGTAACAAATTCAGCTACTAATGTGTCCATGTTTACCAGTGTGGCAGTGAGCGAGCTTTAAGGTTTGTGTCAGGGCCATCATTACTGTGTTAGTGCAGGATATGTGGGTAGTAGAACAAAAGCTCTACAGCAGAGTGGAACGGATCCACTTGACTGACTTCATTTATTTGTGGGCTGTGTAAGGCCTCCACAAGTCAGCGGTTCTCCTGAACCTGGTCATTGCTAATAGCCTCGGTAAAGTGCAACTACCAGCTGGATCTGCTGCTAAATGGTTATTACTTTTTTTTTATTGTAATTACAAAGAGTACGAATTTCAAAGAACACAGTTTTGGTTCTAACTTAAACAGCATAGTCAACAGTGTCTTAAGAAGCTGAAGTAGGTGAAAGTTTGGATTTCCTTGGCTACGTTGACCATTGTTTGGCAAATTTGCTCAACTATAGAGACTTAACGTTTAATTTTATGAGTTGGCAGAAGAATTGAAACCTGTTAATATGTTGATAAAATGCTCACACTTTGAGAACATTTTCACATCTTACTGTAAGAAATAACAAAAGGTATAAGTAATAAAATGAATGGTGGCTGAGCTCTCACACTGTGATGGCTTACTAGGACACTTGAATAGAACAGAGCGATTGTAAAAGTTAATTGTAACACCTGTGCTTTTCTATCGTGGCTTTTGTTATCTACCTGTGCTTTTCTATCAGTCAAAATGTCTGCTGGGACAAGGCCTCTTGTTCACATGCCGCTATGCAAAAAGATGATTCTGTGGAAGAAAACAAAGCACTATCATTTCTGACATTTGAAAAAGGAACATTATGAGCTTTTTTTTTTTTGTTTGTTAGTTTTTTTGCTGTTCATAAGACCAACAAAGTGGCGAGTAATTTTCCCGTATGTAAACATCCTCATGGTGATGATAATAAATACAGACAGCGTGTAGCAGATGAATATGCAGTGTGAACATTCTCAAAACCTTACAGTGCATATTATTTTATTTTGGGGTGTTAATGTCCACTTCTATTGTTGAGATCTCCATGTAATGCATTCAGTTCTTTGTTTCATGTCATATTGTTCAATATTTTTGCATAGATGTGTTGCCTTGAATGGTTTTGTTGGTCAGGAGCTTTTATTTTGAAGGCCATTGCCCCGTTATGTAGTTTCCTGTTTTTTCGCGGTCCTCCTCAGTTACTGTGGAAAGCTGAGGAGAGGTGAGGTGTATACTGTGTTCTCGTAATTTTAAGTGTTTTATTTCCATAAAAAAAGAAAAACCCACACTTTACTGTTCAGACTGTTATGGTACAGAGCTATCTCTATTGCGGTGTATACTGTGTTCTCGTAATTTTAAGTGCTTTATTTCCGTAAAAAAAAAAGAAAAACCCACACTTTACTGTTCAGACTGTTATGGTACAGAGCTATTGTTCTCTATTGCATTCTTGCTAAGTGTGTGAAAATCGTTCTGTCCTGTGTGAAGTACACCACTTTATTAACGTGCAAACTAGCGCTGGTTGCAATGTTTTAGCTAGGTTGAAGCGCATCGAAGGTCTCACATGAAGTCTGTTGTCACCTTTTTTGCCCTTCAGATGTGCAACAGGGAGACCCAATAAGTGACTGTACTGGTTCAATTGTGTTTCACACAGAAAATAAACTCTCCTGTGGATGGCAAACCCCTGTCTACGATTCATCACTAAAGACACAACGCAGAGATTTTACTTGATGGCCGCGTAGAGATGAGACCGGCTACAAGCGGACAGAGGTTTCAGAATCTCTGTTAAAGTTGCAAGTACATCATATTATACGCATCATAAATTTCATTATACAGTACATGTCTATGATAATAAGAAGAGCATTCATTCATCAGACAGTATCGTCAATAAAAGCTCTCAGTTGAGGCCTCCAGTATGTAGGTATATGGAATCATATTTATTTTTATTGCAACACGAATAATAACGCATTTACAGGACAAAGGACATAACATAGAAGATGAGACAACAGACATTAACAAAAGAGACAAAGGGATTATTACATTTAGTTTGTGTGTGTGAAAGTGTGTAGTGTGGGTGTGTCCAACTGTATGCAGACTGATATTCAATATATATTAAAGATAAATAAAATTAAACCAAATGCATTAAGAAATTTCTGGGGGAGGTAAATCTAAAAAAAAGGAGGGGGGGGGGAGGGGTGATAGAAAAATAAAAGCAGCTGCTGGGGACAGGGCGGAGCATCCCCTAATACAACTCCTGGTTTGTTAATGGTGGAGAAAGATGAATGGGTAAATAAGTCAGTTTGATAGGAAATGGATGATTGTAATAATAAAATAATAACACAAAAAAGTAATAATAATATTTTCAGTCATATAATAGAATATATACATTTGCATACACATATTTATGTGTACCCAGATATATATGTACAGTGGGGCAAATAAGTATTTGATACAACCGCCAATTTTTCACGTTTTCCCACTTACAAAGAATGGACAGTTCTGTAATTTTTATCGTAGGTACACCAACTGTGAGAGACAGAATCTACAAAAAAAATCCAGAAAATCGCATTGTTATATTTTTAAATTATTTCCATTTTATTGCATGAAATAAGTACTGTATTTGATACAATAGAAAAATAGAACTTAATATTTGGTACCGAAACCTTTGTTCACAATTACAGAGCTCAGATGTTTCCTGTAGTTCTTGGCCAGGTTTGCACACACTGCAGCAGGGATTTTGGCCCACTCCTCCATACAGGTCTTCTCCAGATCTTTCAGGTTTTGGGGCTGTC
>NW_018128043.1:884141-890845 GCF_001952655.1 Monopterus albus
GGGCCTGGACATGTGCTGGCTTGAGCAGAGGGACTTTGCGTTTGCTGCAGGATTTTAAGCCATGATGGTGTAGTGTGTTACTAATGGTAATCGTTAAGACTGCGGTCCCAGCTCTCTTCAGGTCATTGACCAGGTCCTCCTGTGTAGTTCTAGGCTGATCCCTCACCTTTCTCAGGATCATTGATACTCCACGAGGTGAGATCTTGCATGGAGCCCCAGTCTAAGGAAGATTGGCAGTCATCTTGAGTTTCTTCCATTTTCAAATAATTGCACCAACAGTTTTTGCCTTCTCACCAAGCTGTTTGCCTGTTGCCCTGTAGCCTATCCCAGCCTTGTGCAGGTCTACAATTTTGCCCCTAGTGTCCTTAGACAGCTCTTTGGTCTTGCCCATAGTGGAGAAGTTGGAGTCTGATAGATTGAGTGTGTGGACAGGTGTCTTTCATACAGGTAACGAGTTCAAACAGGTGCAATTAATACAGGCAGGAGGATAGGAGGGCTTCTTAAAGACAAACTAACAGGTCTGTGAGAGCCAGAATTCTTGCTGGTTGGTAGGTGATCACATACTTATTTCATGCAATAAAATGGAAATAAATTATTTAAAAATCTGACAATGTGATTTCCTGGAATTTTTTTTGTAGATTCTGTCTGTCACAGTTGAGGTGTACCTATGATGAAAATTACAGATCTGTCCATTCTTTGTAAGTGGGAAAACCTGAAAAATCGGCAGTGTATCGAATACTTATTTAACCCCGCTGTATACACATTCCTAAAACAAAAAAAAAAGAAATTAACAAATCAGTAAATGATTAGAAAGGGGAAAAAACAAAGGAATAAAGGGGGGTTGTTTATATTCTCTGTTAATCTGTTTGATAGGTGTGACATACTCAAAACAGTAGCATCGACAATGAGGACTAATAACAGTAACAATAATAATGTAAAAAGCAGCTTGTTATATTTCTAGGAGTTTGTGGGAACGTGCGTGGCCTCGGCCCCAGGTACAGTGCCTTGCGAAAGTATTCGGCCCCCTTGAACTTTGCGACCTTTTGCCACATTTCAGGCTTCAAGCATAAAGATATAAAACTGTAATTTTTTGTGAAGAATCAACAAGTGGGACACAATCATGAAGTGGAGTTCACAAATAAACATATCCAGGTGTTAGAATGGCCAAGTCAAAGTCCAGACCTGAATCCAATCGAGAATCTGTGGGAAGAACTGAAAACTGCTGTTCACAAACGCTCTCTATCCAACCTCACTGAGCTCGAGCTGTTTTGCAAGGCGGAATGGGCAAAAATTTCAGTCTCTTGATGTGCAAAACTGATAGAGACATACCCCAAGTGACTTACAGCTGTAATCGCAGCAAAAGGTGGCGCTACAAAGTATTAACTTAAGGGGGCTGAATAATTTTGCACGGCCAATTTTTCAGTTTTTTATTTGTTAGAAAAGTTTGAAATATCCAATAAATTTCGTTCCACTTCATGATTGTGTCCCACTTGTTGTTGATTCTTCACAAAAAATTACAGTTTTATATCTTTATGTTTGAAGCCTGAAATGTGGCAAAAGGTCGCAAAGTTCAAGGGGACCGAATACTTTCGCAAGGTACTGTATCTGGTTTAAGTTAAAAATGGTTAGAAATGGATTCCAAGTGTTAGTAAAGGTTGATATATTATTCTTGTGGGTGGATGATATCTTCTCTACTGTGATGGGTTCTATAAGAAAGTTGGTCCAGTGGTTGATGTTTAATCAGTTTTTAGATTTGCTGTTTAGAAAGATTGTTTTCTTGGCATAATGAAAGACATAAGAAGTGGGTTTTTATATTTAATTGGTAGGTGGTTGATTCTACAGCTCAAGATGGAGAGCTTCTCTGTCACCGCTACCCAGAGGAAGTAAACGGGTTGACAGGTCCAAGTAGCATGGAAGTAATCATCAGCACAACCCAGAGTGAATTGTGAACAAGTATCTGCATCAGTAAAACCCATTTTAAACATTTTACTTTGTGTGATATGAGTCCTGTGAATAGTCTTATATTGTATAAACCGTAAGTTTATATTGGTCATGGAGGAGATAATATTACAGATCTTGGTCCAGAAGTCGAGGCTGGGGGGGAGCAACAGATCGTTTGCCCATTTAATTGGTATTGTTCTATCTATATTTGATGTTAGCTTGTAAAGTTTAGATATTATCTTCTTTGAGTTTGTAAACTTCATTATTTCCTCAGCTAGCATGGAAGATTGTAGTGGGTTGTTGATTATATTGATCTTTGATTTAATCATCGTTTTTAACTGCTGGTACTGGAGAAATTCTCCTCTCCCAACTCCTTACTTCTGGACTAATGTATTGAATGGTATGAGCTGGGTGTTCTCAAATAGGTGATGGTGAGTGATTCCTTTGTGTTGCCATGTTGGAAAGTGGACAGGGTTGTTAGGCAGTTGAAAATCAGGGTTGTGCCAAATTAGAGTGTATCTACATGGTGTTGATGATTTAGTGGTTTTAATAACTTACAGATGTATGCAATGTACAGTATATCTCTATGATAGATAATGAGCAAAATGGCACATTTACCCAAAATTCATCACGGTGTGATGACAACTTTGAGTTCTCTATTAGAGGTGTCCGTCGGATAGCAAAGCAGTTTTTATATGTGTTGACTTTTCATTAGGTTTATAATGATATTGTATACTCAGTTGTCAGTTTATTAGGTACCTCTAGCTAAAACCCATATTGTTTGATATAACAGTTCTGCAGTAAATCCTTTTAGACTGTTTATCCTACCCCCATTGATATAAATGGGGTGAACAAAATGTAACTACATGTTCCAAATTATAAACAGCAGTAGCTTTAAAAAGTCTCAAAAGTCAAACCAATTTCAATTTTTCTGCTATCCAACAAAACACTTGAAACGTAATTGAACAGATAGAAAATGGGACTAATTATTATGATGAGATGTTTTGCTTCTTCTCAGCAGCTATTATTCAGAGCACGACTGTTCCTAACATTTTGTGGCTGCATAGTAATATTAAAAAAATATCCAAAAACAACAATATACTTTGTATGGAATCCTGCACAAAGAATGACCAGTTGAGACAGATGAAATGTGATTTTTCCATAATATTGAGCTGGAACCTCAAGGGGAATCAAGACTCAGAACAGTGCTGGGTGGATACTGAAAGGGAAATAGAGATCCCCTGAAAAAATATTCAGCTCCACAGCCTTATGCATAAATAAATACATGATAGCAATGTGAAATCAGCACAGCTAAGGAGTAACTTGGCACAAGATGTTGCTGCTAATCAGTCCCCTCAGCCACCGCCTAACCCTGCATAGACAACCTACCTCACATACACACTTCACTGTGTGTCTCGCCTAAACAATCACTTTGGCTGATATCTCCTTTCACAGTTGCTTTTCTCTATCCATTCATCTCAGCTTCAGTTCTGATGGTAATATGTGCTTGGCAGGATACAGATATTGGCTTTGCATATTGACAACTTTAGCTCTTTGACTCAAGCCTATTAATCAACCCTAGACCTAAACATAGTTGTAACTCATTTGAAAGTCTCACTCTGAGTCTCTCACACCCAAACTGGAAAACTCAAAAGCCAGTTCTATTTGTTATTGTATACCGTCCACCTGCTCTTTATTCAGAGTTTTTAAGTGAATTCTCAGACTTTGTCTGACTTAGTACTTAGTACAGATAAAATAATCATAGTAGGCGACTGTTAAAACAATTTCCAAAGAAGTCACGAACTCACTGGAATCTTTCAATAAGAGATTGGTTTACTTGCAGCAAGGAGACAAGTCAGCATGAGCATACAGAGTTGTCTGAATAAGCTAGTCTAAACATCACAATGTATAGGACAAAGGGAACTCCCTAAAGACGCATTCCAGGCGTTAGTCAAGTTGAAAAGAAGATTCAAACAGGAAAAGTGAACTTGAGTGGCTTTGTCCTAATCCCTCAGATGATAAATGTGTTGTCCGTTCATCTTCACAATATATGGCAGGAAAGAGTTTATAGCTGGCTCCTTTAAGTCTGGAATGCCATCCCGGCTGAACATATAACAACACATAGAGTACTGAAAACAAAGATAAAACATGTCCTTCAGTTCACACATGCAGTGTCTCACAGGTCCCTGTGATCTGTAGTCTATTCTGAAAACTTAAAATCCATTGAATAACATATGTTGGTTAATATATTGATTAGAACACAGTTTAAAATATACTTAATAATGTAATTTTCATGACAGTGACTTTAATATTCATGTAGATGCCCACAATGACAGCCTCAACTACGCATTCTGTTCACTGTTAGACTCAGTTGGCTTTGCTCAAACTGTAAATAAACCCACTCACTGAAAGGCACCAGGCCCAGATGGTGTGACCCCCTCCTGCCTGAAAGTGTGCGCTGATCAGCTGGGCCCCATCTTCACACTTATCTTCAACAAGTCACTAGAGCTGTGTGAAGTCCCCTCCTGCTTCAAATGTTCCACCGTCATTCCAGTCCCCAAGAAAACCTCCATCAGTGGGCTGAACGACTACAGACCTGTCGCCCTGACATCTGTAGTTATGAAATGCTGGTGTTGGCCCACCTAAAGGACATCATAGACCTGCTGCTAGACCCCCTGCAGTTCGCCTACCAGGCTAACAGGTCAGTAGATGATGCAGTGAACATGACATTGCATTGCATCCTGCAACACCTCGACTCCCCAGGGATGATAATTAGTTTCTTCCTATTTATACCGTGCTCGTCGTCTACTTCCCTGCCAGTTCTTTCTAGACTCTAGCCCTATTCTATGCCTACCTATTATTTGTCTTATATATATACAGTATTGTTCAAAATAATAGCAATACAATGTGACTAACCAGAATAATCCAGGTTTTTAGTATATTTTTTATTGCTACATGGCAAACAAGTTACCAGTAGGTGCAGTAGATTCTCAGAAAGCAAACAAGACCCAGCATTCATGATATGCACGCTCTTAAGGCTGTGCAATTGGGCAATTAGTTGAAAGGGGTGTGTTCAAAAAAATAGCAGTGTCTGCCGTTGACTGTACAAACACAAAACTATGTTGTACAAACGTTTTTGTTTCTAGGATTTAGCAATCCTGTGAATCACTAAACTAATATTTAGTTGTATGACCACAGTTTGTTATAACTGCTTCACATCTGTGTGGCATGGAGTCAACCAACTTGTGGCACCTTTCAGCTGTTATTACACTCCATGATTCTTTAACAACATTCCACAATTCATTTACATTTCTTGGTTTTGCTTCAGAAACAGCATTTTTGATATCACCCCACAAGTTCTCGATTGGATTAAGGTCCGGGGATTGGGCTGGCCACTCCATAACATTAATTTTGTTGGTTTGGAACCAAGACTTTGCTCGTTTACTAGTGTGTTTGGGGTCATTGTCTTGTTGAAACAACCATTTCAAGGGCATGTCCTCTTCAGCATAAGGCAACATGACCTCTTCAAGTATTTTGACATATGCAAACTGATCCATGATCCCTGGTATGCGATAAATAGGCCCAACACCATAGTAGGAGAAACATGCCCATATCATGATGCTTGCACCACCATGCTTCACTGTCTTCACTGTGTACTGTGGCTTGAATTCAGAGTTTGGGGGTCATCTCACAAACTGTCTGTGGCCCTTGGACCCAAAAAGAACAATTTTACTCTCATCAGTCCACAAAATGTTCCTCCATTTCTCTTTAGGCCAGTTGATGTGTTCTTTGGCAAATTGTAACCTCTTCTGCACGTGCCTTTTTTTTAACAGAGGGACTTTGCGGGGGATTCTTGAAAATAGATTAGCTTCACACAGACGTCTTCTAACTGTCACAGTACTTACAGGTAACTCCAGACTGTCTTTGATCATCCTGGAGCTGATCATTGGCTGGGCCTTTGCCATTCTGGTTATTCTTCGATCCATTTTGATGGTTGTCTTCCGTTTTCTTCCACGTCTCTCTGGTTTTGCTCTCCATTTTAAGGCATTGGAGATCATTTTAGCTGAACAGCCTATAATTTTTTGCACCTCTTTATAGGTTTTCCCCTCTCCAATCAACTTTTTAATCAAAGTACGCTGTTCTTCTGAACAATGTCTTGAACGACCCATTTTCCTCAGGCTTTCAAATGCATGTTCAACAAGTGCTGGCTTCATCCTTAAATAGGGGCCACCTGATTCACACCTGTTATTTCACAAAATTGATGACCTCACTGATTGAATGCCACACTGCTATTTTTTTAACACACCCCTTTCAACTAATTGCCCAATTGCACAGCCTTAAGAGCGTGCATATCATGAATGCTGGGTCTTGTTTGCTTTCTGAGAATCTACTGCACCTACTGGTAACTTGTTTGCCATGTAGCAATAAAAAATATACTAAAAACCTGGATTATTCTGGTTAGTCACATTGTACTGCTATTATTGTGAGCAATACTGTAGGTTGTGCTGCTTGTTGTGTGAGTGGTGTTGTTTTACCTGGATTGTTAGTTGCACAAATCATACATGACTGACAATATTTCTGAGCATAGGTAGAGAACCCTTTTGTGAACCAGTGCTGTGTTATGATGCCTAATATTCCCCCTTTGGACACATGGTCAAGACTGTGTGCGAGTTTGGTGTAGTGATGAAAGAAGTGTTTCGGCAGGCAGGGGTTGCCGTCAGGGCCCCACCAGATGTTATCTGTAACAGCAGCTCCACAGGAGC
>NW_018128043.1:891286-899760 GCF_001952655.1 Monopterus albus
TATATATTGCTCACGCCTTTCTTCCCAGCCCAGTTCCTGCCTGGTGCCCCGTGTATCGTCTTCCCAGCCGCTATCGCTCCTTCGGACCACGGATCTCCACCACGCAGGTCGATGCACAGTTTTCCATTAACCTTTACTCTGACTCTGTTCCCTCAGCAGCCAACCTCCACGACCAGTCCAGGAGTGAATCCTAGCGTCCGCAGCCCGGCCTCTTCCTTATCAACCCACCACTAACTGTATGTTTTCCCGGACTGCCGCTCGACACCCAGTTCTGCTCCATATTCCTTCACCTGGTTGTACACGTATTGTCACTGTAAATAAATAGAGCACTTCTTGCACCAAAGTCAGCTACCTGGGTTCGTCATTTTTTACTCGCTCACCTCCCTACCAGAGCGTTTCTAACACACAAGTCCTGAAAATCAGGACTTAACCTGGACTAGAGTCTGAGGACTGGACTTGAGTACTACAACACTGCTTCTGCATCACTACATGGATGTGAATGTAGGCATCCGTCATTAGGTTGCACTTGTGTGAACATTAACATCTGCCTAGGAGGCAGTCCAACAAGAAAGCACAGAAAATGGAGAAGTCAAGTAACGGAGACCAGTGAGGAAGACAATTTCTTTGTGAAAACAAAAGGCCTCCCAACAGGAAGTCGGGTCAACCAAAACACATAGTTGAGATGTGTGCAGCTGTCGCCGACCCCCAGCGATCTATGCTTACCCATAATCTCCTTTGCTGTGTATGTATGTGTCAAGGTCAATGTGTAGTTATGGAGAAGTAATGGAGAAAATGCCAAGACAAATGAATGGAAATCTTAATGCTAAGGCATAAATGATGCATTATTGCTGCAGAAGAATGGATCATATAAGTTAATGCAGTGTTTGGGTGTGCCCTTAGCTTTGTTTCTGTAATGTTCATGAAATAATTACATGATCCAGTTCAACATACATGCAACATGTTCTGTCCTCTGGTGTTAAAGCTGTGAGATCAAGCTCATTAGACAAATCCAGTGATTGTAGTATGAACATTATTCTTATAACTCTGACTGACAATCTCATCACAAAGAGTTCATGCATCAATCAAAAATGAGAAACATTTGTTCCAGTTGGCATGTGCATAATCACTGCATGGTAATTAGTTCCTGCAAAGCAGCAGAAAAGTTGTGATAATGATACAGAGGTAATAAACTCGAGGAGATATACAACTGTGTTATTCAAAACTATTAAAGATGTTATTCCATATAGTAGTTCATAAAGAGCCTTAACACTAAATGATAGAAAGATGCACTATAGTTTTAGCAGGTTTTCAAGTGATTTCTCAAGGATGACACAGAAGTACGTTTCCAGCTGCGCTATCCTAAAATGACACCTGGAAAGGACTTTTCTCCTCTGTGCAGTTTGAGCAGCAGATTGTTTCTTGGATAATCACACTTAACGATGTGCCAAGCTCAACTCTGCCACTGACAAAATGAAGTAAGTGACAAGACAGACCCACATAAAAGTGAAAATCATAAAAGTGAAAATAAGGAGTTTATTCATGGATTACATTTCAGGTCTGCTGCCTGTCAGCACTTTTTGGGTTTGCAATTAAGGATGAAAACTGCAAGAAAACTGAGAAGACGGAGACAGCCTACAGAATGACTTGTTTTAAAATTTTGACATGGGCATGAAATTGGATTTTAATAAGAAATTTCTCGGAATCAAATCAAATCAAATTTTATTTGAATAGCGCCAAATCACAACAAAAGTCATCTCAGGACACTTTACAAAGTAAGGTCTAGACCTTACTGTTATCAAAATTATTACATAGGGAAAACCCAACTAATCCCCCTTGAGCAAGTAAAGGAAGCTCTATCTGTTTCTTGCGCAAGCAGGAATATCTTGGGCTGGGTACCCCTTGTTTAACCTATGGGTCTTATGTGAACTGCTCGTGTGCTCTGTTCAGGTTTAGAAAAAGGAAATGTGCGCTAGGTCAATGCGACCTAGAGGTTCATGTACTGGACAGCTTAGACAATGCTCGGAAGAAGGTGTGTGTGGATAGCTGGCATGGGACCGTGTCTTCATGGCTCAGGCCATGGAGGGCTGTATAAGTGCAAGCAGATAAAAAGCTGGGTTAGAGCAGAGGAAGGGAGAGAAGAAGAGAGGATGACCATGTTACCGTGAAAGGTGTACCGTAGACCCGGCCCCTAAGGGCCGGGGAGAACGACAACTGACTGTGGGTTGACAGAAAGACTGACTCGTGACCAACAACAACTGACTGGACTGACACTTTTGACAATCTTCTTATTCAATGCTTTATCTATCACATTGCAGGAGGAGAGTCCCTGTTCTCTGTTTCCCTAAGTACAAGATTATCTGTTTAAATACTACTCTATTCAGAATAATTGTAATATTAAATGATCCTTTAAATTGGGATGGTTTGTCTGAATTAATTTAGTCAGCATCACACTAGCCATGACATAGAGAGGGTGTCCGCCTCTCAAACTGAGACTGGGAGTTGGTTCCATAGGAGATAGCTAGCTTGATAGCTAAAGGCTCTGCCTCCCACTCTGCTTCTGTAGATTCTAGGAACCACAAGTAAACCTGCACTCTGAGAGCAAAGTGCTCTGTTAGGATGATAAGGCTCTACGAGGTCTTTAAGATATGATGGAGCCTTGTCATTAAGGGCTTTGTATGTTAGGAGAAGGATTTTAAATTCTATTCTGAATTTTACAGGGAGCCAGTGGAGAGATGCTAATATGGGAGAGATATGATCTCTCTTGCTAGTTCCTGTCAGTACTCTGGCTGCAGCATTTTGGATTAACTGGAGGCTTTTTAGGGAATTATTGGGACATCCTGATAGTAAAGAGTTACAGTAGTCCAGCCTGGAAGTAACAAATGCATGGACCAGGTTTTCAGCATCACTTTGAGACAGGATGCTCCTGATTTCTGCAATATTGCGCAGGTGAAGGAACACCATGACTAACTTCAGTTTGTGTGGCAGATTCAACAATAACATGAACAAATTGAAATCTTTCTGATAAATAAAATTTTAACCAATTTAGTGCAGTTCCTTTAATCCCAATAACATGTTCAAGTCTCTGCAGTAAGATGCTGTGATCAATGGTGTCAAAAGCAGCACTGAGATCTAAGAGGACAAGTATGGAGACAAGTCCTTTGTTCGAGGCTAGGAGAAGATCATTGGTGACTTTCACCAGTGCGGTTTCTGTACTATGATGGACTCTAAATCCTGACTGAAAATCCTCAAACAAATCATTCTTGTGCAAGTGGTCACATAACTGCTTTGCTACAGCTTTTTCAAGGATTTTGGAAATAAATGGGCGATTGGATATTGGTCTATAATTAGCTAGGACACCTGGGTCAAGAGTAGGCTTTTTGAGTAGAGGTTTAATTACTGCAAGTTTAAAAGCCTGTGGAACATAACCTGTTAATAGAGAGAGGTTAATCAGATCTAGTATGGATGTGTTGATTAGGGGAAAGACGTCTTTGAGCAGCCTTGTCGGGATGGGGTCCAGGAGACATGTTGATGATTTAGATGAAGCAATTGTTGAGGTCAACTTAGAGAGATCTATGGGAGAGAAGAAGTCCAAGTATAAATGAAGGCTGACAAATGTTTCTAAAGCCATTGTAGTAGATGGCACATCCATGAGAGTTGTGGGAGTGGTCTGACCAATTTTTTCTCTAATAGTTGTGATTTTATTTGTAAAGAAGCTCATGAAGTCATTGCTGCTGAAATCTAAGGGAATGTTAAGCTCAACAGCACTGTGGCTCTTTTCAGTACTGTAGCCAGGCTGACAAAGAAACCTGGGGTTGTTCTTATTTTCCTCAATCAGTGATAAAATGTGGTTCTGGCCCTACGAAGGGTTTTTTTTTAATATGTTATTAAACTATCATTCCAGGCTATGAAAAACTCTTCTGACTTAGTGGAGCGCCACCTCCTTTCCAGTTTTCGTGATGCCTGCTTTAGGGAGCGGAGCTGCAAGCTGTACCATGGGGCTAGCCTCCTCTGTTTCACTGCCTTCTTTTCAGAGGGGCAATGGTATCAAGTGTATTACGCAGGGAGGCTGCAGTACTATCAACAAGATTATCGACTTGTGTGGGAGTAAAATTAAGGTCGCCTCCCTCCACTGTTTTGGCAAATGGCACTGAAGTAAATAATGACAGAATTATTTCCTTAAACTTGGTAACAGCATTGTCGGATCTACTGTAGTGGAATTGTTTCCCACATAGAGTATAATCCATTAATGTGAATTCAAAACAACAAGGGGTGTGTTCAAAAAATAGCAGTGCAAGCAACAGGTGAGTGGAATCATCCAGGTGATCTGAATCAGCCACTGATTGGTCGTAGTGAAGCTGGGGGGAGTGAGATGATGAAAACCTGGAGGTTCCTTTCAAAGTAAGCAGCAGGAAATTGGGGGGAACATGGCACATTTCTCAAGTCTAAAATACATTTTCATTATTATGGAGAGAAAGAAAGAAGAAAAGTCACAAGCAGCTCTTTTTTTTTACTTCCGTCACTAACTCTGGGGAGGAGATCATGCATTCCAGAGGTGTCTTATTTTCTTGGAAGAGATCAGATAAGGAGAGAGAATGTCCTGTGTCTTGGAGTTATCTCAGACTTATTGTGTGAGGTCAGAGGCGTGAAGTCAAGGATGTGTATTTCACCATTCACACTGAAAGTGAATGTCAGAAGTCTGGCTAGAGTAGGCGGCTGGTGTCCACATGTGGTTTTAAAAGGATGGGGGAGAGAAAGGTATGAGAGAGCATTACACATGAACCTGTTTTTGATACACAAACCAGAGCCTGGTCCCAGTTAAAGGTGAGAAGGGGTAGTGAGGCAAAGTTCCTAGTTAACAGAGACCAGAGCAGGCCTGGACTGTGTGTTGGGGGTAGGTTAAAGAAGTCCATCTGTTTTCTCCTCACTGCCTGGGAAATTAAAGTTAATTTATCAATTGATTATCTTTGGGTTTGTCACATTAGAATCAACCTTTTGTAGGACTATGGTTCTTCTTACCATTGCTAACTCTAAGAGACGAGACAGTCCAAGTAACTTCAAAACAGTGCTGATTTATTCAAAGGATCACAGGTAAAATTAACATTACACGCTCAGGCGAGAACTTGTGGGGTGATATCAAAAATGCTGTTTCTGAAGCAAAACCAAGAAATGTAAATGAATTGTGGAATGTTGTTAAAGAATCATGGAGTGTAATAACAGCTGAAAGGTGCCACAAGTTGGTTGACTCCATGCCACACAGATGTGAAGCAGTTATAACAAACTGTGGTCATACAACTAAATATTAGTTTAGTGATTCACAGGATTGCTAAATCCTAGAAACAAAAACGTTTGTACAACATAGTTTTGTGTTTGTACAGTCAACGGCAGACACTGCTATTTTTTTGAACACACCCCTTTCAACTAATTGCCCAATTGCACAGCCTTAAGAGCGTGCATATCATGAATGCTGGGTCTTGTTTGCTTTCTGAGAATCTACTGCACCTACTGGTAACTTGTTTGCCATGTAGCAATAAAAAATATACTAAAAACCTGGATTATTCTGGTTAGTCACATTGTATTGCTATTATTTTGAACAATACTGTATATATATAAGACAAATAATAGGTAGGCATAGAATAGGGCTAGAGTCTAGAAAGAACTGGCAGGGAAGTAGACGACGAGCACGGTATAAATAGGAAGAAACTAATTAGGTGCAGCTGGTGGTGATTCAGGGGATGTGAAGCAGGTGTGTCAGATAAAGAAATCAGGGGTAAGGGAGCTAAAATAAAGGGAGAGACGTGAGAGAGGCAGGTGCAGCCGGGCAAACCTGACATTGTGACCTGGACTTGAGCACTGATGACTCAGACTTGAGCACTTTCACTTCCAGTAGCTTCTTCTGTCAGGCTCTATTTTAGAATAGACCCACTTCCCTTAACATTTGGCAAATAGTCACTAGGGCAAATGACCATCGTGTGACTGTAACACATGATGCACCCTTTGTAAAGCTCTTTGAATTGCCTCCGTTTATGAAAGGTACCATAGAAATCACAATGCCTTTGCCTTTTCATGTGAATGCAGATAAAAAAAAACATACATTATACCTGTAGATGATTTATGATGATTAAACAGCTCAGAGTGGCAGAATAATGGGGGGAGAAGGAGACAGGATGACACTGATTCATTCACATCCCTTATTATCTGCTGTCTGCACATCAAATCAGTTTGTAGACCGGTAGATAGACACATCATACAAAAGAAGGGGATCATCCACACTCGAGTGCACTTGGCTGTTCTTGTGTGCTCAATCTGACTAAGAGTTGATGTCTGTTGTGTGTGTGTGTGTGTGTGTGTATTGTTTGGCCTCCATCTGCATTCCACACCCCTGTTCATCAGTCTGATGAACACATGCTCAGTTTTCATTGCAGCCACGCATCAACCACCTGGAGGGGAAAATGCCTGGGTGGCATCATGACATGCTGTTTGCAGCTGACAGGCTCAGGATAATCACTTCATGACTCCCATGAAATTTCCTAATAAGCCGTTCGTTGAATGTCAATCCAGCTTTACCTGGAAGGGTGCGACTGTACAAATTCACAGGGATTTTTTTTTATCCCCCTACCCTGCCTTCTTCTTCCTGTGTTTTTTTTTCTCCTGCTCACTTTGCTCACGGTCTTGACAGCTGTTGTTCTTAATTTTATCTCTGGCTGTTTCCTAAGCAGCCATCTGGTGTTGCTGAGAGTGAAGGGCTGATGGGAGCGTTGTTCATTGAGTCCGACTGCGCCCGCACACACTCATGAATCAGATATTTGCAAACACACATGGACAAGAACAGTGTTTGGCCTGACTTTAAGTGCTCTGAAGGCTTACGCATACTGTACACATGGATACAGTAATTCCATGCAGCCTGCCAAGGAAGCATCAGATGATAGTGTTTCTCTTTGCTTCACTTCTGAGTTTGTGTGTAAATACAGAACACGTAAAGTTTGTTATGGAGTATACACCTCTGTAATTTATCTGCAAGCTGTAAGTTTTAGATGACCTTACTGTCAGTAGACGTAATAGGCTGAACGCAGCTCAAAGTGGATTTGATGGTTGCTATTGACTCAGGCATCTGCCCCGAAAAGTAGCCAATTTACTGTGCAAGTCTAGAACAGGGGTCCCCAACCCCCGGTCCGTGGATCATTTGGTACCGGGCTGCAAAGAAAAAAATTTCGTGGTTAAAATTAGTTATTTTTCTTTCATTAGTCTTAGTTTAAAAAATGACAGTTTCCGCCCTTGCCTCACTACTGCACTTGACTCTGGCACACCATTTTACACATCATCAACACAAGCTAACCCTTTAAAAAAAATGAGCCAAAAACTAAATTCACTGGAGAGCTTTTTCGGGAAGGAACGAGCAAACGATGGGACAGCAGAAGGGTCACAGACTGCCAGCAAAAAGAAAGCTGCATTTAAATGAAAATACCACAATTCCTACCTAAGTTACGGGTTCATCGCAACAGGTGATACACAAGCTCCACACCCGCTATGCATAATTTGCGGTGACCGACAAGCTAACGAAGCCATGGAACCCTCAAAAATGCTTCGCCACATTGAGACAAAACACCCTGCATTAAAAGACAAGCCCTTGGAAATGTTTTCATGTTGCAGGGAAACAAGCCCAGGGCTCCCACTGACTCTGCATTATGGTGAGTTGATGTTATAGTGTAGAATTATTGTAATTGCCTAATATAAAGTGTAATTGTTGCATTCAGATTACATACTATGAACTGACAAAGGTTTTTGTTATTGGAACCTCTGCACCTCTACCCGGTCCATGGAAAAATTTTCATGCATGAAAACGGTCCCCAGTACAAAAAAAGGTTGTGGACCACTGGTCCAGAAGACTCCCTTGCTGTGCACATATTCAAGCATGTTTCTCTTCCTCTCTAGAAGTAGAAAGAAAGGCAGGCCAATTACAGAGAGTAGTTTTTTACTTTGTGGGCTCTTCTAAGTCTAAATGCTTTGTTTTCTTTTTGTTAATGTTGTGCTGTGGGCAATTTGGATTTTGTAGGTTTCCAGGGACAGATACTTTGGTTTTCCTGTGGAAAGCACTGGCAGAGATGTCCTCCTCCTGCTCTGTAACACATTTTTTATTCATACATCCCCTTATTTTCTCTGTAGGTTGTGGAGTTTTCATCTGAGAGGGGCTATTGACAGCTATAATCCTGTTGATCTGGAAACTGGATCCCCTCTGATCCTGTAACATGAAAGTTGGGCATTGTGATGTGCAGCACAGCACAGCACAGTGCAGTAGAGCCAGTAACAACAGCGTTATAACACAGTCGGTGTTTTTCTCCAAGCTGCTTCCATTATGAGGAAGCTCCAGTACTGTACATCAACTAAAAAGGCAGTTCTTTATGATTGTATCCGTTGTATCTCCTGTGGAGGATGCCTCCTCTTTTTTTTAACATGCTGTAAGTCTGGCCTGAGAACAA
>NW_018128043.1:899805-902150 GCF_001952655.1 Monopterus albus
CTGCCTTTTTTTCTGCTTCCCACTTTGCCTCTCACTTACGCAACTTGTGCTGCAGGTTCTTACTCTCTGTCTCTAGTGTTTTGCTCCTGATATGCCCTTGCACTTATTACTCCTTTAAAGCTGTCTGTCATCTCTCCACCCTTCATTTATCTTTCTTTGCTTCTGTGTCTTACTTATTTTACTTTATTCTCCTCCTTTTCTCCTTTTTCTCCCTGGAGACCTGTGCTAGGTACGGCTGTGTGTATGATGGCAAAAGTATGAGATAGCACCCTGCCATGCCTAACATTCATCCATGCCATTTAATGACACTTTGAAGCATCCCATGATGCACATTACCGTGGTTGCCAGGCTGAGTACCGGCTGAATGAGCGGTAAAAAGTCACATTTTGGCAGCGTTCCCAGTGTAGGGTACAGTGGAGGTGACATCAGCGACTCTGGATGGCACTGTTCTAGCAGCTTCAGCCTTCTACACTCTGTCACTGTCATCGATTTTCACAGCATATGTTGTGTGTGTGTGTGTGTGTGAGAGAGAGAGAGGAAGACAGAGGATTGGGAAATTTGGGAGAACTGGTTCTACTTGCAGTGTAGTCAAAGTAGTACTGACTGAAGCTAAGAAGAAAAATTCTGTCTTGAAGTGACAGTTCATAAAAGTAGTTTGTTTCCTCCTGTTTCAGTTGACACCCCACCATCCAGTTTGTTTACAGAATGATTTGTTCAAAGACCTTTTTCACTCTGAAAGTGATTACTCATTTTTATGGTTGTAAATATGTGTATTCAGGGTTTTCCCTACCATAGAAAGGCTTAGGCACAGCTCCTAAGTGTTTTTGCAGAGCATAGGCGGAATGAATGTAAAAACAGTGACAACAGGTAAAGAAATTGCTGCGGTAGCTAAGTTACTTTAACCAGGGAAGCTAGTTAGTTGATGTTACCACAGGTAATATGTTACATTTTTTCTAAATCTCAACTCAAAGCGCTTTCACACTACTTGGCCACTCACCCATTTGCGCTCACGCATTCACACACTGGTGTCATCACCAGGAGCAACTGGGGGTCAAGGACAAGCTGGGGATCGAACCACTAATCCACCTGTTAGGAGACGACCCACTCTATCTCCTGAGCCACAGCCACCCCCAACATCTAGAATGCATGTGGTAACTTTTCAATTGTCAGGGTTATGATATTTTTCAGTCCTAGCAAGTGTGCTTTAGAGCTGTACCCAACAAAAAATTTTGCCAGTCGACTCAGATTCGTCTGTTTAGTGTGACTATTGTTTTTTTAATGCATAGCCTGGACTGTCAAAATCAGCTGACATGAGTTTCACTGATTTCGACCACATTAACATCAGTATTTAAATGCAAAAGAGTGACAGGAACATATTCCTGAACATTTAAAAATTAATAAAACAGATCTGCATATTGTAAGATTTGAGTCTTATAGACTCTAGTTACTTTATCAGTTTTAGTTACCTCTCATGCCTTTAGTTCCCTTTAGTTACCTTTCATAACTTTATCTTACCTGATTACAGCTGTATTGATTATTGTGCATTACTGAGCCCTGGTTATTTTCTAACACAGTCATTCTCCTTGCTTATATGTCTTACAATTTGAATGAGGTGATACGTCAGCTTATTGTCTCTCACACAGACACACAGACACACACACACAGACACACACACACACACACACCTAGACAAAGAGGCTCCGGTTTACATTAAATGGAGAATAGTGCAAGACTTGATTCTTATAGGCCCTAGTTACTTTATAATCTTTAGTTACTTTTCTGTTCATCATTGTCTTTCAGGTACTTTTCATATGTTTACCTTCCTTGCTTACACATGGTAAAACTGTACTGATGATTGACCAGAATTACTGAGCCTTCATTACTTTAATACATTTAATTCCATTTGTGCTGATGGGAGTCAGGTGATACTGAAGTATAAACTGATCACTTTAACTTCTGTATACACTCAGGGTCTGCACGCAGGTCCTGCTTTGTTATATAATGGGATTACACAGATGGGGGGTCTGCGGCACAGAAAACCCATTGTTTGGTTGCCGCCTAGAAAGTCACATGACAACACTTACACACCTGGTTTCGCGAGATCTTTGTTTGGGGCGGACCCAGCCCAAAATGCATAAATGTATTGGGAAATCATGACTCGGGGGTCAGTGGATGGAACTCCTGCGGGAGAGCTGTCTCTCTGATCCCAGCACTGTAAGGCCTACCTGTGATCAAACATGCAGTAAACTTTCCGCTGATTTTAAACAGTCCTCTCCTGTCGTCACTTCTCGTGCTTCCAACAAAAGAATTGGGTTAATTTCTAACAAAGAGGTTAGATTCTAACA
>NW_018128043.1:908689-911929 GCF_001952655.1 Monopterus albus
CACACACACACACACACACACACACACACCTAGACAAAGAGGCTCCGGTTTACATTAAATGGAGAATAGTGCAAGACTTGATTCTTATAGGCCCTAGTTACTTTATAATCTTTAGTTACTTTTCTGTTCATCATTGTCTTTCAGGTACTTTTCATATGTTTACCTTCCTTGCTTACACATGGTAAAACTGTACTGATGATTGACCAGAATTACTGAGCCTTCATTACTTTAATACATTTAATTCCATTTGTGCTGATGGGAGTCAGGTGATACTGAAGTATAAACTGATCACTTTAACTTCTGTATACACTCAGTGTCTGCACGCAGGTCCTGCTTTGTTATGTAATGGGATTACACAGATGGGGGGTCTGTGGCACAGAAAACCCATTGTTTGGTTGCCGCCTAGAAAGTCACATGACAACACTTACACACCTGGTTTCGCGAGATCTTTGTTTGGGGCGGACCCAGCCCAAAATGCATAAATGTATTGTGAAATCATGACTCGGGGGTCAGTGGATGGAACTCCTGCGGGAGCGCTGTCTCTCTGATCCCAGCACTGTAAGGCCTACCTGTGATCAAACATGCAGTAAACTTTCTGCTGATTTTAAACAGTCCTCTCCTGTCGTCACTTCTCGTGCTTCCAACAAAAGAATTGGGTTAATTTCTAACAAAGAGGTTAGATTCTAACAATATGATGTAAGATTTAAATTGCGAGCTATTGATACATTCTGTCGCGCTGCCATATGGATTTGTCAGCTTGAGACAGGCGGCACACTTGGATTTCTGTTGAAACAATGTTCTTATAGGCAAGTTTTTCTTCAGAGACATGAATATATAGCCAAGTTTACCGACAAGTTTGAGCTTCTCTCAGCAGTTAACCACAGTGCATGTTGTTAGGTTTTGAAAGATATTTCCCAGTTACTTTTAACCAGTGAAACTCAGAGAGACGAGGCGGTCCAAGTGGACACAAAAAACTGTGCTAGCTTATTCAAAGGATCACAGGTAAAATTGACATTACACGCTCAGGTATCCTTCACCTCCAATACTGCGCGCAGGCAGATGAAGAATGAAAGACCCCGAACCCAACAGGCCTGTACATTATATCTGGTTTGGGCTAACCCCATTCTACACAGGGACGTCAAACCGTGGCGTCACCTGATATGTCAGCTTTACAGCTGACCGTAGCAGTAGTCAAAACATGGAGAAAATCAGTGTGTGTGAGTGTTGATTAAGTGGTGTGTATCTAAAAACATACAGGACATTCAGGGACATGTCCGGACATTAAGCCTAGGAAGATATTATGATTAAGATTACGGCTGAACATATCATACAGTAGCCACTTTCTATCTGGTTATCCCTGAACATAAACAACCTGGAGTAACTCATGGAAATGAGTAAGCATTTAACAGCCTGAGCTAGACATCCTGTCTACACTAAAGACATTTCAAATACAACAAGTACCTAACCAATATCTATCTGACTAAAAAATACCTAACAGTTTGATGTGTGCCAGCTTGCACTGCTAAAGAATATTTATTTATGATTCCTCTGATCTATAATTTCTTTGAAATGTTTTCCCAGTGCATTTTTGTTAGCTACCTAGTCAAATTTGGATGGATGCATGTCACAAAAACACTTTAACTGAGAAGGGCAAATAAACCGGATGCACATATGCAACACATGGTCACGACTGTTGGTGTTTTTTCTTGTAAAATTTGTAAAATAGTGTCTTCTGACCTTATACATTCATGCAACAGGTAGTGTCACTGTTGAAATGGGGATCATCTCCCACCCCCACCCCATGTTGAATAACCTGCACTGACAAAAAATAAAATATAAAAAAACAAGACCAAAGGTTCAACTAGAAGAGTCACAGTCAACTGACGGGTCTGTTAACTGAGTGGTCTATTGACTTTCAGGGATCAGCCCCAGTGTGCTTCCATGAACAAATGATCTATTCACAATGAGGTACTAGCACAGGCTTAAAGCATTTAAAACAAACTCATTATTTATCAGGGCAGAGCCTGATCTATTGCTAGTCTGGGAAAAGCAATTTAGGCTTGCTGGAATTTATTAGTTGCTGAAAAGTGTGTTTTTTATACATTTCTGAGGCCACTGATTTCTCAGAACCAGTAAAGGCTTTGAAGGAAGACAAGTGGTAACTTTGGAACAGGTGTGAACAAATGCCTTTCATGTAGAGAGCGAGCTGTTCTCGCCACTCAGGGTTCCTAAGGCAACCACCGGCTGTCTCCTTTGTTTGCGAGGTGTGAGTCATGGTCAGCCAGCTATTTATGCATTGTTCACAGGGAGCATAATGAAATAAATAACGATGGGATAATTGACAGTTAACGGAGAAGATGTTCTTTTTGTGTGTTGAACAAATTTGTCATCTGTGAATTCATGTCTTCTTACTTGACTGGATTACACAATCTTTCTGTCTGTACATCAATTCTATGTTGAATTATGGTGAATTAGCTGTCTGTGTTGTGTCCCATGAGCCTGTAAACAAACTAGTGCACTATTTGAAAAAAATGGTGTAGCAACAAATGTGTACATGTATAGAATTTTCTCTATGGAGGAAACTCATGAGTTATCATGACCTTCCTGTTATTTATTTGTAGTTTAAATTTAAAAAATTGAACAATGAATGACTAAATTTCTTATGTTATCTGTTTTGTGAATGGAACATGTCCACAAACACAACAGAATGGGCATCTTTAGTCTATATAGCAATTTTAGAGAATCGGGTCTGCTTGTGATCAAATCTCACGAATGTGCAGGTCAGAAAAGGACAAAACATTTTGATAAGTGTATCAGTTAAGAGGGCTTAACACCTATCTTGGAAGGCATTTTCTTTGCGAACCGAGCTTGACAGGACCCATTGGTACCTGAGGGTTCGGGGCAAGTTCAGACATAAATTTAGAAATTACTTTTGGGTTTGGGTAAGGTTCTCCCACATAGGTCGTACTTTAGGCTAAACATTGCATTTGTAAACGAATCCATGGCGTTTCTTTAGTGTAGGCTAATATAAAGTAGTAGGCCTATTAAAAGCAAAAATGATGAACCAGTTAAGTGCTCAACAACGCTATCTATGGTTTTAGATGCGTGAGGGCCATAGAATAACACTGCACAAACTCAACTGCATTGGGTTTGGACACAAAATACAATATGCTTGTTGGGTTCGTCCACCACACTCTCGAACTCGAGATACAGTATTGTTAGATTCTACGCTTTTTGTTA
>NW_018128043.1:912461-912927 GCF_001952655.1 Monopterus albus
CAGTTTGCAAGAAGCCATTTTTAACAACCATCAAGGAGCCCATGTCTGGAGAAATTTCTCTGGTCTGGGTTGGTGTAGTTAACAGTGAACGCGCCTCAGCGGGGGTGGGCACGTTTTCTTTGTTCTCAAGTGGTTGTGTCTTTGGAGATTCAGTAATTGTTACAGGCATTTGTGGGGTCAGTAAGAAAGAGGACTTATGTTTGAGAACAATTTGAACCTCAGTAAGAAAACATTGGCAGTTTGCTAGAAAAGCCTCTGCCTTTCGAGCCCTCTTAATAGCTTTTCCCTTGTGCAATCTTCCTGCTTCGCACACTTTTCTTTTACGCTGTTCAGCGCTCATTGCAGCTTGCTTCAAAAACAGCGTTAAATCACTCACTTCAGGCGGAGCGCCTTCACAGTTTCCAAACATCCCCCTGTCTTGCATATCTTCCACCCAACAAGTAAATCTTTCTAATTCTTTCCCTTC
>NW_018128043.1:914144-916132 GCF_001952655.1 Monopterus albus
GGAGCTCACACCTCCTTGCTGGAATGTGATCTACACCAGGTGTCTGTGTGTGTGTGTGTGTGTGTGTGTGTGTGTGTGATGCTAATTTGTATGTTAAATGTAGATGTGGGTGCAAAACAAGCCAACTTGTCTTTGTTAAAATGTGAATTGGCTGTCTGGTCACAAAGAGATGCAGACATCTAGTATCTAGTCTCTACACAGAACTTACAGCATTCAAAGTAAGCAGATTCTGCTTCATTACAGCTATAAGATATATAAGCAAGGGAAACAAATGCATTAAAATAACCAAAGCTCAGTAGTTCTGGACAATCATCAATACAGCTGTAATATGCATAAAGAAGGAAGATAAAGTTATGAAAGGTAACTAAAAGGAACTACAGGTATGAGAAGTAACTAAAGCTGATAAAGTAACTAGAGTCTATAAGACTCAAATCTTACAGTATGAAGCCCAATTCATACTCTAATTCTCTGTGACCTGTGGCAGTGCTGCATAGTGTTGCCTAGGAACGTCTCATTTAGAACACTTTATCCTCATTTGCAACATTAACTTCCACCAGTTTGCCCTGCAACAATGAGGGATCCAGTCAACTGCCACACTTTGTCGACCCCCCGTGCCTCTTTCTTCTGAGACAAAGAAATTAACAGCCTGCATATTCATCACTATTACTAGTGAAGAGATTTCAAATTAAATTGAATATGTTCTAGCACAAGGGAGTGAAGTGGTGCTCGGCTCATTGCATTGTTGAAGCATGGGCCAGTCATTGGATCTCTTCATGGGAAGATAACAGATGCCAGGCTACAGAGATGACATGCAAATCACACAACAGAGAGCTTCAAGTCTAACTGTTGTTCTAAAGTGAAATACTGCTTTGATGACAAACAGAGCTTGGAATACATAGTGTACATAAGATTAAATCAAAGGCTGAACTGTGATTGAAAACCTCCCTCTGGGCTTGAATTGATTGGCCATTTCAGCACTGTCAGTTTAATAAATAACTTGAAAAGTAGAAAAATGATGTGTTAACATAGTTGTAATGCACATTTAATGTAAGAACCTGATCAACGCTCTAGGATCAAGCATGGCCCCGTATTCCTAACTCCTGTGTGCTGCACTTTCTGTACTTCAGGATAGTGATTGCCACAATTAGCTGTTAACAGTGAGGAATGAGCCCTCAATTCCAACTTTGGCTGAAAGAAAAAGCCATCTCAGATTAACCAGAGGGCTGAGAGGAGGGTTTTGCTGCCTTCTTGGGTAAGGCAAGGCTTCGGATGGCAGTGGAGTCCTTCTGGGATTTGAGGCGACTTCATGGATCACTAGGTGTGAGGATGAAAGAGCCCACAGACAGTGGGAGTAGAGTGGACAAGCCCAGCCTATAGAGGTCTGACAGCTCCCCAGAGGGACGGCAATGGGAGATGGAAAGGAGAGAGAGATCAAAGGTGCTCTCATCAAGGACTTGCCTCTCCTTTCCTTTGACAGGCATGAAAAGATGGGGAATGGGGGGCTTCAATGAGCAGCGAGTGACGATGGTGACAGAGATGCTGTAGGGCTATAACCAAAGGAGGGAGTAATTTTATTTTAGCTGCACCCAATCTGTATTTTCCTCTTAACAGTCATTGGGCTCAGCTTGCTGCAACTACAACTTTCTACATATAATTTGTTTTCAGTGCACTCAGCCTGAAAGTTGTATGAATTTGTAATGTAACTGGCCAAACACAAACACTTGGCCCTTGGCTGAAAGCACTGCATAAATGAATTTTTTTTCTTATGTTCTTTAAAATAAAATTATTTGATATGTGCAGTATATCACAACATAAACTGTTGAGCTTAAAATCAACCTTAACCTGATTCAGATTCGTAGATTCCAAACTTGAAAAATGACCAAGAGTCACACTCACTCATACTGTTGTATAAGCGAGCAGCTCGTACAACAGTAAAAAAAAAAAAAAAAAAAGTTTCTTTATGTTTCCGACAATGGAGTTTATAGATT
>NW_018128043.1:916217-919800 GCF_001952655.1 Monopterus albus
ATGTTTCCAGACATGGAGTTTATAGATTGCATTAGCCATAATGCATGGCTGCAATTTGAAAATGAGGGGACTAGTCTAATTACTGGTGTTTGCTACAGGTGACAGATGTCATGTCAACATGTGTTTTTGGCAGTGTGAACAGCATTCATCACCTACATCATTTGTGTTGTGCTTATCCCCATTTGGCCACAAAGTGAATGGGAGTCTTAATATTTCACATTTATATTTTTGTGTAAAACAGCTGAGCAAGAACCCAGCACTTCCAAAGTCATTAAGCATATGCAGTAAATATCTGCAGACAGCAGACCCACATGCAGGTCACTCAACTTCCATGGCTTCACTTCTCATAGCCTGAGATACATTATTTTCTCTTCAACAGACACAAACAGAGCTCAGATCAGTGAGCAGGCCCCTTTTTCAGTTTGTCCCTCTTGTGGATGCTTTGTGGCATTTGGCTGTGAGATAACCAGAGTCAGCTAATTGTCTCATGTCACAACAGTCTTGTAAACCGCAGACTATGGTAACAGATTATGGGGCTGTTGTGAGCCAGTGTGGCTCATATACTGTAGCAAATTAGGATCCATATTGATTTTTTAACTTAAAAAGCAACTTTTGAGTGTGGTGTAATGAAAAGATTAATCTTGGGGATTAAGAAACAATATTGGAACACAATAAAACACAAACTGGAAAATTAGTGTTTTCAGCAACCTGAGCGAGTGTCTCATGCTTTGTTACAATGCAGCACTTTCAAAATTTGCACTGATCAGCTCAGGTTCGAAGGGAGGTGGGGATGGGGGGTACATAATTTGTTTGCTCAGTCATGTGTGACATGCAGTATGTCTGGTACGGTTGATCTTGTTAAAACAAAAGCTCATTTTACAGCAGCACAAACACTGACTGGCCCCAGGCAGAGCTCCAGTTGTAACTCAAACCAAAGTGTCATTGTGTGGATGCTGTAAAGTGGGGAGGTGGGGATGTGTGTGCTTGTATACAACTTTATAACTTTTATACTTTTTAAGATATTCAGCTTTTTTTACAGAAATTTCCCCATTGGAAATGAATGGGGCAAAGTTTGAACCTTAATATCTTCGGCATACCTTGGGCTAGAAACGCCATTTCAACTCTATTCAACTCGTGAGACGTTCAGCTACCAATGGTGCACAAATCATCTTGATATCTTTTATGTTTTTTTTAATAATCGACATTTATATTTTGTCTCTCTTCCTCTTGCCGCTTTTGTGCTCCTATTATGCCATTCTTAAGCTTTATACACATATAATAGATGACAATCATAGAGAAAATTGTCACGAATTCAGCTGTCAGTGTTACTGAGATGGGATGAATGGTATTTGCGTAAGTCACTCATTCCAGCGCATACCGTCTCACTGCTCCATAGACTTACGGTCAATACAGAAGATCCGCTGAAACAAAACGTCGGCATATTTGTAAATCGTAACTGTTCCTTCATTTTGTTTAGTCTTGACATAATACAACAGTGGAATAGCACAACAAAGTGCTGTATACATATTAATATTGGATGTCGCGTTTGCTCATCGCCGCGTCTCTTGCTCTGTCGCTCCCAGACTTGCAGTCAAATAATACGTTGGAAGGAAAACGTCTTTGTAATTATAAAATGCCACGGTTCCTTCAATTTGTTTAATATCATGACATAATACAACAGTGTAATAACACAACAGGGTGCTCTATTTGTTTGAAACTGAATGCAGAAATGCACGTTTGCTCGTCACAACCTCTCTGGTTGTCGCTCCGTTTCTCTCTGCAGACGCTGTCAACAGGACTGCACAGCTGCTTGTCAACTGTATTCAACTCGTGAGAAGTTGAACCTTAATATTTCAGGCATACCGTGGGCTAGAAACGCTATTTCAACTGTATTCAACCCGTGACCTAATCAGGTAATGATGTTGTAAATATCTTCCTGATATCTCTTACGGTTTATTTGTGATCAATATTTATATTTTGTCTACCTCTCCATTCAAAGTCAGTGCTCTGTGAAGCCGCTGTGAGTCATGTGACCCTTCGCTCTAGCTTTGTTTGTGTGCTTTCAACAATCTCAAAAGATCACTCTGCTGACTAGATACATATAGTTTAATGCCTTTTATGTAAACATACTGGACCTGTTGTTATGAGCAAGCCTGGCCGAAGAAGGATTATATCAAAACCGAGGTAAGCTTATTATTAATTTATTTAGTCTTATTATTAGCTTCTTATTAATTGACTTAGTCCACTAACATTATGTTAGGCTGCTAACAGCTAGCGAAATAGACACAAAGCGCTTTATTTACAATAAAGTTTACAATTATTCATGTGAACTGTTTAGTTAAGGTTACACGATGTTTGTACTCAGGCATGTGAACACTGAATAATTTTTCAACGCTCTCATTGACTTTTATAAGCGAATCGTGGCTCAATAGAGTGATTCTGAAAATACTCTCGAAGCAAAAGTAAGTTTTTATATCGCCACGGTTTCCTCATTTTGTGTACTATCTTGACTTGCATTGCATTTCGGTTAAAAATCACAAATTTTACCATTTGTCTGAAACTGACAGTTATTTATTGTAGATTTAATTGCAATCACACAAAATCATCAAGTTACTCTTACTAAATACAACAATCTGTTTGCTTTGTAAAACAGTTATTTCAATTCTGCCAGACAAATATTAAATGTGAAGGAATAAACTCCACATAAAACATTTTAGTGTACATTTTTTCACATACGCAACAGTTATCACAGCCATCTGTCCTTATCCTCAAATGTTTGGACTTACCAGCAGAACCAGCAACTGAATCTTGCATTTTTTATTTCTCTTTGCTATTTGGGCTTATTGGAACCTGATAAGTATAAAAACTAAGCATCATCTTTTGACATGATGTAGTTTTAGACAAAAATGATGTACACAAATGTGGACACTCGGTCTGAATTTCCAAAAAAACAATAAAGTTGCAGCCTCAACAGCAGTTTTTTTCCCCTGACCTTACAACAGTTTTGACCCTTTTGGACAGTCACAGCTACAGTATGGCTCAATTGAAATGCTGCAAACAGTTTCAAGAAGACATCATATGCCTACAACAAATTATAAAACATTCAAAACATTTTGCATTAAAAACTAAACTCTAACTGCAGCCTGAACAGCAGTTTTTTTCCCCTGACTGCTTTTGCATGTATTAATAACACGTACAAAATTTCTTTAACACGTTTTGAACATCAGTGCAATAAACAGAATTAAATTACAACAGTTTTGACCCTTTTGGACAGTCACAGCTACAGTATGGCTCAATTGAAATGCTGCAAACAGTTTCAAGAAGACATCATATGCCTACAACAAATTATAAAACATTCAAAACATTTTGCATTAAAAACTAGCAATGCCCTTTTCTTTAGGAACATGTACGCACCTATTTGTGAAAGGCTGTGTAACTGCTGTGATCAGCTTGCACACACAAGAACACCTTGCAGGTCATACAATGCACTCAGCTTCTCCCAGTACAGCCTGCTGCATTCTTCAGGCTGATCAACTCTGGGAGTTGTGCATTTGTCCTTACTATGTCAATTACCACTTTTACC
>NW_018128043.1:921665-932187 GCF_001952655.1 Monopterus albus
GAGGGCTGGTGGCAGCTGGTCCTCTCACCCTCCTTCCCCTCCTCCCCTGCATGGGTGCCCCGCAGGCAGGCAACAGGAGGGGTGAGGAGGTCAAGAGGCAGGAGAGAATGGGTGGAACAATGGAGACATGCAGGATAATCAGCTTTTATGAAGCGGAGAGGACACAGACAGAGAGAGACGGGAGACGCAGTTCTCACACAATGCAACTGACTACAAGCAGTAATGAATTAACACATTAGCACCACAACCAGGGGCGTTCAGGAGCGCTCAGCTGCTCTTAAACACAAATCCACACTGGCACATACTAACACCCACACACACACCAGTAATAAGTCATTAAACACACTCACTTATGAATTACATCAGTCATTTTGTTTCCGATGGTAGATCCCTCTGAAAACTATTACATGTGATCAGAAGCTAAAAATGTCTTGACAAAATCAGCAGAGAAACTTTTACTTAGCACTCCAAATGGATAAGACAAGGTTAGTCTCAAATGTGCAGCCCCACACACACATAAAGAAGAGATAATGCTTTAGAAATCATCTTGTCCAAATTTAAGCCATGTGTTCAATTATCATCAGCCCCAAATGATCCTCCATTAATGCTTTAACTCTTTCTCTCACATCTCAGTCGTAGCCATCCATCCGTCTTGTTTTTGCTCTCTGCTCTCCGTCCATCCCTATAATTCATGTCTGTGTGGTTACTTCTCTTCCTCTCCATCCCTCCCTCCCTGACTTTTAACCAGCGTGAAGAGGCAGCCATGCATTCAACCATCAGACAGGCTAACATGGTCCTCCCTCACACAAGGAGTCATGGCATACTGTTCTTCAAGTGTAACAAGAATGGGATGTTAACTGAAACAAATATCCACCATATCAGTTCATCTTTATGTGGTTATATGTGCATCCTGATACTGCTACATCACTAATTTGTATACAAAAAAGACACTGAAATTTGCTTTTCTGGTTGCTGTTTTTCCTCCATATAAAGATAAACAAAGGTGAGACTTTCATTTTTAAAAACAAGCTGCATTTCTCTTGTCATCAATCACTTGAATACTTTCCTCCAATAAAGAGAACCTTTTGTGATGACATCCTTCTTGTTTAGTCATTAAAATTCTTTGACATCTACCAGGCCACATATCTGACATTTCCAGTGACATTTTACAGGGATTATTAGCTTTTTAAGAGTCTAGCAGATAAGTACAGTGTCCGCACACAGTACAGAGTGGTGTAGTGACGACCCAGGGATGAGGACGGCCCTGACAGAGTCTCTGATGGGGGATCCCATTGCTCTCTTCTCATCCAACAATCCCACTGAGCATGTCAATATGAAACACTATACCTGTGCACTGGGGCCATTCTAAGCTATCCCTCCACTTATAGAAAAGACAGGCTTATATTGATAGGATGAGCCTATAAAATGCCGCAATGCTGTATGAAAAGACACAGTGCACGGTATTGAGAAAAGTGTGAAATAAACTAAATCAAGTCTCCCAGCGGTAAAACACATTTTCACTATATTGCACTCGATGTGAGTGTGATTTACTACACGATTTTTGTTGTATGTGGGTTGAGAGAAAGCGGGTCGTAAAGCTTTGTTTACCCAACTTTAAAAAATCCACAGCCTTGTAAATGTTGTTAGATGGCCGATGCCAGTGTCTTTCAGCTTAATACTAGCTATATTAAATAGTTTAAATATTTCATAAGGGCGGTTTTTAGAGCGAGGGAGGGGAAATCGTTAGCTGCGGTAAAGTTTCATTAACTGGTCCCCATTTCGCTGGGAGGCAAACTCATCTCCTCTTATTGTAATAAAACAATCTCTCTCGCTCTCTGTGCTGCTCTCCACTCATCTCCCTCTCTCCACCGCCTCTCTCCTTCTCTTTTACATCATAATAATACACTACATCCCCTTTAAATGCACTATTACTTACCGCTGCCTTTTCATATTGTAACATCACGGGCACTTTAGCGACAATATAAAAGCGTGTCATTCATTATTCAGAAGCAGCCGGCCTCGTCCCCCTTTTAAAAAGTCAGGCGCGCTGCTGAAATTGATAACGGCGAAGAGACGCGCAATAAAAACGCAGCCGCCGGGTACCGAGCTGCAGCCCAGACCCCCGATTATGCAGATCAAGTGGTAATTTCTCAAACAAATCGCACTCTTTCACTCTTTTGTTGTCGTTTCTTTTTGGACTTTTGAAATCAGGTTGTCAGGTTTTTATGTTGCCCGTGGAAAAAAAAAACGAGGATTAATGTGCATCTTAATTTTCCATGTGGGCTGTAGCTTTTCACAAACAGTAGCCTGTCCAGATATTTTGGACTAAACCAGATAACCTCTCACGGTCGCTCTTAGAAGGGGGCTGTGTTGGGTTTGTTTTTTTTATAAGTGGACTCTTGGCATCAGTTTTACCTTTTTGCCGTTTTTTGCTTGTAATCATGAAGCGATGAAAAGGCCCGATATTGTCTTCAATATTAACGCCATCAGTGAAATCATGTAGTAGTCCACAGGGTGTAATTGGGTATTCTCTCTCTCACTCGCTCACTCACTCACTCACTCACTCACACACACACACACACACACACACACACACCTGCCCGTTTTACCTACTTTGTGGGGACGAATGAGACTATTTTCACATCTTTATAAGTTCAGCATAGTTTCAGCTACAAAAGCCATTCAGGTATCAATCTCCAGTCAATCTCAATTGGGCAATGTATGTGTGGACCCCGCTCTGAGTCACGTGATCCCCGCTCTAGCTTCGTCTGATTGTGTGTTTTCCACAATCCTTCGCCGGTTTTCGGCGCTTACTCTGCCATTTTTAAGCTTTCACACATACAGTATGTGATATATGACAATGGTAGAGAAAATTGTCAGGAATTGTGATTGGGATGGACGATATTTGTGGGACATCCGCTGATAGCCAAACACAGGGGATGTATAGATCACCACATCAGCTAAACAGCTGTTCCAAGACACAGAGCTGGCTCTGCTGTACTTTCAGCTATACAGGCCATTGAGGTCTTGAACAGTTCAACTCTTCAAGGACATCCCTGCTTGTACTCAACTTTTTTTTTATAACATTTATACTTTTTAATCTATTCAGCTTTATATTTTGCAATACAAGTCAATGGGAGCTCAAAGTGCTGAGTCAATGATGTCGTGGAGTGCCATCTGGTGGTTCATAAAATGCAGCGCAATTGGGACATGCCCCAACATAACTCCTGCCTCTCTCCCCCTCTCCCTCTCTCTGTCTCTCTCTCTCCCCCTCCTCTTCTCCCTCTGTCACCCCCAATTCCCCCCACCCCACCCCACCCCGCCCACACACATGTTCACACCTACTTGTTTTACCTAGTTTCTGTGGTCCTATTGGACTATTTTCTCATCTTTAATAAGTTCAGCATACTTTCAGCTAGCAAAGCCATTCAGGTATCAAAATGTTCAGCTCTTCAAGGCCATTCCTAATTTATTGCATCTCATCTTTCAGATTATTAAACAAAGAACTTTAGCTTTCATCTTTCAGGTGTTTCAGCAATTGATTTCAAGCATTTTCAGGACAATCTTTCAGCTTATTAGCATCCACACGCATTTACGATAGGAAATGCATTTCTCTAGTTATTTTTAAGGTCATACACCAAAGAACTGAACTACAAATGTCAAGGTGCTACATGAAAAATCAGAAGATCACCTGTCTCGGAACCATGAACATCGGATGAACATTTGCCACAATCCATCTCACAGATCTTGATATATTTTCCTGAAAAAAGGTGAGGAGTCGTCTGCTGGTGAACAATCAGTAATAATTTTCCTTGTATATTAAAATTATTTTTATTTTCTCAATCAGGAAATATAAAAAAATAAAATAAAGCTAGAGATAAAAAATATCTTAACAAGGTTTCTTTTTCCTGACAAACTGCTAGCAAGCCTAAAATCATAACAAAATGAGAAAGATGAATAAAAGTGGAGATCATGATGGTATGACAATCACACTGCCATCAAGGCTGAGAGAGAGAAAGATGACATCACGTCAGTGTCAGGACAAAACCCTGTCACTGCTCTTGCTAACAAGCAGAGAGCAGTGCATGCTGGGTAATTGGAAAGAACTTCCTATCCTTGGACTTGAGTGGCACGTTTTGACCGTGGCGTGAAGCCAGTTACCTGATCGGAGCCAAGATACACTGGACTGTCAGTTCAGCTCTGGAGTAATCACAACCCTCCATTAACAAGCCGCTCATGCACTGAAATAGCTCTTAGAGACAGTGTGCACACAGCCAGAGAACACAAGCGTACACATACAAACACTTGCGAGCCCACATGCAGACACTCCACAGAGGCAGCTGATGAGTAACCACCTTGCAAATTGGCTTACTATGTAAATGGATAGAAATACTTATTAGTGCATTACAAATATACTTTGGTGGCCTTGACACAAATCTGCCTTACTACGGAAGCAAATTCAGATATTACTCTCATACATTTACATCACTGTGGAAACATGCCTCTGTTCAGTATTATCATGATTTTTCCAACACTGGGGAAAATAATGCCATTTGGAATGCATTACACCCCCTGTCATCTCTCTAATTTGCATAATATGAATTATTGTTGTCATTACAGTTGGTGGCTGAGAAATGACAATACGTCTTAATTATTCAACAAGGAGGAATAATAAAAGGGAAGCACATGCACCTTTAGTTTGTGCTGCCAACAGTAGTTAGAGTTTGTATCCCTATTCCCCTAGAGGTCAGGCTCTATTTCTCTGTTGTGGAAAACACTTATAAGGTCATGTTGAGTGATGAGCTAGTTGGAAATTACCATAAGAGTCCAATAAGAATGTGCACTGCAGTTGGTCTTTCAAGTTATAATTTCTGATGTGTACTGTTTCTGTGTGCCATTAAAGTGATGATTGGGAGGACAGTTCGATTTCAGTTCATTGTTTTGGTTCCAGGATTGAAATTAATTTTGATTACATTATTAAAACCGTTTCAATTTAGATACTTTACCATAATGTAAGATTTGATTATTATAGGCTCTAGTTACTTTATAAGCTTTAGTTACTTTTCCTTACTTTAGTTTCCTTGCTTATACATATTAAAACTGTATTGATGACTGCTGGATTGTGCTGAGTGAAACTTTGGAACTGCATGCTGTAAATTCTGTAGAGGTAGGATGCCTATATCTCCAAGTAACCAGACAGCCTAGTTTACATTTTTACAAAGACCTGTTGGCCTGTTTTGCACCTTCACCTAGACCCACTTAGCATATTCCAAGCATATTTGTCATGGGGTGTCCTGCAGAGCCAGGGGGCCTACAACCTGAGATGACCACCTGGCCCATTTAGCATACTAGCATTACACACACAGGGGGGCCTGCAGCCTAGACCATCCAATGTTCAGTGTCCATTGATCAACCTACAACCTGAGAAACACACACACACGCACTGTTATACCCCAGTTCTTTTATTGAACAGATTTGAATGAAGACTGAGTCCGACTTGCTTCATTTTAGTGCTGATTTATTTTGAAAGCCACAATAAAAAGTTACAGAAACACAAACCCGGGTGGCTCCTGCTCCAGACTACTGCTGGAAGAAAGGAGACCGCAGAAACACAGAGCCTAATACATTTATAAGGTTTTGGGCTAACCCCTTACACAGGCAGCTCTAAAAAAACATCACGAGTTGGAGACAGTCCGACGTCTCCGTCTCATATCTAATGCTCCGCATGCGTCGAGCACAAGCCATAACAAAATGAAGAACTCCATGTGTGAGTATGTTGTATGCGTGATGTGTAGCTAAAACATTCTTTCAGACATAATTCTTACACAAGATTAATACAAGAATAACTGGTGTCAAGGTACCCTTCTCAGAGTCAACATTATCTTTTAACCTTGAAGCAGAGCACACAGGAACAGACTTTGAATCTTACTAAACTGCATTAATAACACATTAAAGTCTAATAATTATCAGATTTATTAATTTCTAACACACACACACATAGACACACACTTTCAGCAAGCAGATGCAGGCAGGGGTTGACCTGCTCACGCCGAATGGCCAATAGGATTACGAAGTGTGGAATGTTGTACCTCTATCCAAGGCGGGCCTAGCCCAAGGAGATAAATGTATTGAGAACACGAAACTCATGGCTCAGAGAATGGATATCCTGCGGGAGCTCTGTCTCTCTGACCCCAGTGCTGTAAGACTTCACCTGTGCCCAGACTTTGAGTAAACTTTGTTGATTTTAAACAGTCCTTTCCTGTCTTCACTTCTCGCGCTTTCAATAAAAGAATTTGGGTAAAATCTAATAATGAAAATATTACTTGCTAGTAAAACCCCTATGTTTGGTTGTATTGGTGATGTTTTTTGAGTTTATCCAAAACTGATTGATGCTCTACATATAATGCTGCTCTATAATACATAATATACTGTCTGCATATGTTATATTATGTACTGAAGGTACCAGAAGATGACATAGAATGGACTTTCATCCTATGTGTATATAACAATACAACGTATTTGAAATTACAGCTAACAAGACTACGCGGCATAGCGGCGAGGTGGTTAGCACTGTTGCCTCACAGCAAGAAGATTCCACGATTTAACTAAGAAAGCACCATTTTGTATAGCACCCCCCATAATTTCTACTTGAGTTTCTCCACCAACCAGTGCAGAACATGCAGCACAAGACCCTCGTTTTCTGCTATAATGTGAACACACCTTAAACAATAAGGAATTCTAAATTAACAGTATTTTCAGCAACATCCATACAAAGACTAAAAGCAGCAGTGATTTGCCTCTACTCACGGTTGATTCCAGGCAGCTGTCAGTCCTGGATTAACTTGTTTGTCTGCATGGTAGTCTCTGTTGTTGTTCAAACAGGATTACAAACACATCAGATAAAAACACCACTGCACTGGATGATGTTTCTGAAACCTCAGACCTCATTATGTCTGTGCAGATTCTCAGTCATCCAGGTCATAGTAAGCTGAAAAAGCTTAGAAAAAATCAACTGGACCAGATTTCTAGGTCGAAGACGTTTTTTAGCAGACCTCATTATGTTGTCCCAAAGTCAACAGGCGGCCATAATTTTCTGTTGTTAACAAGAGACAGAATCAACTGCACGTGCGATTTCTCGGCTTTGTTTACATTCCACTGGCTCCTCACTCTTGGGTCTGGGGTTTGCTAATGAAGAAATGTGTCACCCAGTGCAGCAATGTGTTTCACTGATGTGTTCTTAATCCTTTTTTGAACAACAATGGTCTATGGCACAGATGAATAAAATAATCCAGGACTGATAAACTTGACAGACATTAATTGTGACTAGAAACGAATCATTGTTGGTTTTAGACTCTGTATGGGGAGTGTTGAAAATGCTGTTAATATAGAAAATGACTGGCCTTATCCTTAAAGAAGCTACAGTACATGTTAGAGGCTGTGTGAGGTTGTACTGAGGTACAGTGGTGTTTCAAGCTAAATGCTAATATCAGCATTCTAACATGCTCACAAAGGCAATATTAAAATGGTGATGTTTAGAGGGTACTTCCCACATTCACAATTTTAAGCTGGCTTTATACTGAAATCATCTAAACTGCTTTTCAGTGACTGATAAAAAACATCGTCCCTCCCCACCTATTTGTGCCCAACCATTTCTGTAGCTTTCAGAAACTCATGATCTGACATTCACTGTGTGGAGGTGAGAAAAGAGCCAAGGATGGAAGTTCTAATAGTTGCAGATGTCACCTTCTGTCAGCACTAATGAGCCCCATGAGTGACATCTGCATATCAAAGGAGATGCCCAGGAGGCAGTGGTGTTCTCTGTACCACTATCGACCTTTTTCAAAACCCAGCATCCAAAAAGAAACAAAACAACATAGGAACAATTGACATTTGACAGGAGCATCACAAAAAGAATTTAGTTTCAAATTCCCAACTCATGTGCCTTCAATATCCCTACAGGAAGCTGCTTTTGATTTCATTCAAATCTAAATGGTCTGGTCAATCCTGCAAGTCTGCTGGTCATTGGTCTGTAAGTCATTGGTCTCCTTAGCTGTTATTACAAAAAGGACTGAAAACTGGAATATACATTTCTTGTTCAATTTCAAAAACATAAATTACATAAATGTATCATAATTCCAGGTTGGTGAAGTCATACTCATTATAATGTACTTTCCTCGTGAGATTAAGGCTTTAGCTGAATCCACAAATCTGCTGGTACTGCAAGGTTCCTCTGACCTTTCTGAATGATGTGCCAATCATGTTTCAATGCATCTTAATGGAAACATGATTCAGAGCTATAAACTGCTGCCCTTTACAAGAAAATGAAGTAACCAAATGGGAGATGACTTTCACATAAAGGAGAGACTACTGTAATGATTTCAATGTACTTCTCTCTAGTAACATCCTAATAGCCGACAGACACGTCGCCAGTGGCATTCTTCTCTGTGTCCTACTGACTCTCCAGTAACACTGATTACTGATCAATGCTGCATTTGAAAGTGTGTCTTTGCATGGTCTGAAAGACTGAATCTAATATCCACTGAAGGGAATAAGGAGATAATTAACTTTGAAGGCATCTCTAAGACTTCCTGTCAGCTGCTGTTAGCGTTGCTGACAAAGTCAGAAAAAAAAGCAGATATGGAAATAACTTTTTTTATATACAGTACACTGCTGTTCAGTGTATTCACTGTGCCATGAGATATGCAATTGAAGGTCACATTTCCCTCTCCTGCTCAGAGTGAACTGAAATTATACCACATATCCAGATCACATGGGTCTCAAACCAAAGCAATACTCTGCTGCTTTATATGAACTATTGTCAACTTTCCACACAAACTCCTGCTCTGCAGGCACAGTCTCTATCAAGACTTTTAGGTCAAGTGAGAAAGCTGTCAAAAGCTAATTAGTTCTATTTTCCATTACAATTTTTAAATAGCAGCAGTTAAAAGGTGTATTGATGGAACTTTATAGTGGCAATACACTATTAAAAGTCAGTTATTTCTGCAATCATCTGCAGTGTCTTGTGAATGGCAGATAAATTACTAATGAATCCATCTGCTGGTCCTGAACTACTTAGGATGCAATCTTACAACTGATTTTTATGCAAATTATTTAATTGTGATGGTAACAGGTGTTGTATGTGGGTCACCAAATAAGTGCTAGCCTTTTCAATCATATGGCGAGAATCAATCATTCACATCTGCTTAAGTACAAAAAAACAGCATTAAAATGCCACATGATTTGCGATCAGTCGTGATTATCCCATGTGGTTCCATGTACCCTTATGATGCAGGATGACAGCTGGCAAAACTGTCCATAAAAAGTTAGTTGTCAGCCGGTCTGACCTCTTTAAACAGTAAATGGACCAAAACTAAAACTCAACAATGCATCTTTCATTCATATTATGAATGGAGCAATGAGAAATCCTGGTAGGTTTTTTATTTTAATGGAAATGACCCAGATCTAATTGGAGATGGCCTTGATCTTGATTACTATAATTATGCACCTGAAGCAGACAACACACAGCACACATGTCTCACAGCGAGGCCTTTCTGGGTGTCTTCAGTGTAACTATAGACTTAACTGGTTGTCCTTTTCAATGCACGCAACGTTATCTACAGAGCGACAGTAAAGAGCATCCTCTGTCTCAGTGCGACAGTGTGGTACAGGAGCTGCACTGCACAGGACAGAAAGGACTTGACCTGGGTGGTGAGAACAGCTCAGGGCATCGTAGGGAGTCCTCTTCTGGATCTGGACTCACTATACACTGACTGGATCCAGAGGAGGGCGGGCCAGATTGCTGCAGACCCCACCCACCCAGGCAACAGTCTGTGCCTCTTCCCTCCAGAAAAAGGTACAGGAATATAAAGACTAAAACAAACAGACTGAGACACAGTTTCTTCCCCAGAGGTGTGAAATCAGTCACCCCCCCAACCCCTAGTCACATACACAACCTCCCCCCTATGGACAGACACAGAACACTGGACCTCACACCTCTTCCTAAAGACTGAGATTTGCACTGAGCTGCACCTTATAATGTTACTACACTCTTGTGTAACATGCTGCTTACCTGATTAGGTCCCATACATCCCTTTTTATTTGTTCATATTTTTATATTGACTTCTACAATTGTGTGTTATGTAAATAATATGTCTGTCTTTTAAACCGAGAGCTGCCGGAAAAAAATTTCACTGTGCTTTGCATAATGACAATAAAGATTCTTGACTTGACTCTTATTAAAGCCATAATTAAGAATCCTATAAGAATCGGAGAACCTGTCAATTAAGTCCTTAGATATAAAGACTTAGGTCCCTTTGAGACTATCTCAAAATCATTATAGAAGGCAAATGCCAGCTTATGACAGTGAAAAGCTAACCTGTTAATGCTCTCAGGAATAAAATATTGTCTTACAAAGACAGAGGCTGAAAATTTGTTAAATCTCAAAGCACTTATATTGCATGAAATTTAACTAATGCTCAAATGAAAGGGTTTTACAAACTTTTGACTACCAGTGTACACTCTT
>NW_018128043.1:932213-934476 GCF_001952655.1 Monopterus albus
AAATAATAAAAACAGTTCTGTACTGTAGGCCTGGGCAGAGAAGTGAAAAATGTCAGATTGGAGGATTTTGCTTTTTTTCCTGGCTGAATGATGTAATGGAACAACATTTACACAGGAGACGACGCAGATGAAGACTATCTCAACATCTTCACATTTGCAGTGAACAGCCCTCTTTAGTCTTATTTTTCAGTTTGTCATTGATGCATAGTTATCTAGAAAATTACACATACTTATATTAAACTACAGTATGTCCTCTTCCTGTTTCTTTCCTTTCACTTTCTGCACTGAAGAGAAAAAAACAGGTTATGCCTCTCATCACCTCTGTAATCTCTCAGTTCATGACCATGACACTTTCTTTAGCATGGGGAAATGTGTCACCTTCATTGTGCTATATACTCAACTCAACTCAACTCAACTCAACTTTATTTATATAGCGCTTTACCACAGCACAGCTGACCAAAGCACTTAACATATCATACAAATATAAAAACAACACATAAAAAGCTATAGACAGTAATATAAACACTAACACCACGGACAGAGTGTCATTCCTGGTCAAACGCCAATGAATAGAAGTAGGTCTTCAAATAAGACTTAAAAGTGGGCAGTGAGGGGGCCTGCCTAATATAAAGCGGCAAGGCATTCCATAGGTTTGGACCTATCACAGCAAAGGCTCTGTCCCCCCTAGTTTTCCGCCTGGCCCTTGGTGCCTCCAGAAGAAGCTGATCTGCTGATCTGAGGCACCGCGATGGATTATACGGATGCAAAAGTTCCACCAGATAAGAAGGTGCCAGCCCATTTAAAGATTTATAAACAAATAAAAGAATCTTAAACGAACCCTAAAACGCACCGGAAGCCAGTGGAGAGATGCCAGTACGGGCGTTATGTGGTCCTTCTTACGCCCCCCAACCAATAGCCGAGCGGCAGCGTTCTGGACCCTCTGGAGGCGGGCAAGCCCCGATTGACCAACTCCAGCGTACAGTGCATTACAGTAATCCATGCGTGATGTAACAAACGCATGGATCACTGTCTCCAAATGCTGCCTCGACAAAAAGGGCTTTAATTTCACAAGCTGCCTTAAATAAAAAAAACCAGATTTTACAACAGCATTTATCTGGCTCTCCATTCGCAGATCCGAGTCTATTCTAAAACCTAAATCATTGACAACGGATCGCACATACTGCCCCAAAAAGCCTAGGTCTACCGGAGGAGGGTCGCCAGACATATTCCGGCCAAATACTATAACCTCCGTTTTTGCATCATTTAGCTTCAGGCAATTTAACGACATCCAGGCCTTAATATCTGCAAGACATGCTAAAAGCGGTTGGATCGAGTAAGTGTCCTTTTTAGTCAGTGGCATGATAATCTGGACATCATCAGCATAACAGTGAAAAGAGACCCCATGTTTCCTAAAGATAGAGCCAAGGGGAAGTAAATACAGAGAAAACAGCAAAGGCCCCAAAATGGAGCCCTGTGGAACCCCAGATAACAAAGGGGTTGTGACAGATTCCACATCTGCCAGCCCAACAGACACTGATCTAGCCGATAAATATGAATTAAACCATGCTAGGGCAACACCACGGATGCCCACTAAGTCGCGAAGGCGAGATATCAAAATGTCATGGTCCACCATGTCAAAGGCGGCAGTCAAGTCCAGCAGGACAAGAATCACATACTCCCCTGCATCAGTGGCCAAATAAATATCATTAACAACCTTTAATAAGGCTGACTCTGTACTATGCATGCATTTAAAACCAGACTGAAAAACCTCCAATACGTCGCCATTCAGCAGCCAATCACCCCCCACCCTCTTCCCACCATGCAACCGGATGATTAGCCAGCACTTTATGTTCCAGCCTATACTGAAAAGTAACAAGAACTAGAGAAATGCATTTCCTGTCAAAAAATGTGTGTGGATGCTAATAAAAGCTGAAAGATTGTCCTGAAAATGCCTGAAATCAATTGCTGAAACAGCTGAAAGATGAGAAGAAATGGCTGAAGTTCTTTGTTGAATAATCTGAAAGATGAGATGCAATAAAGTAGGAATGGCCTTGAAGAACTGAACATTTTGATACCTGAATGGCTTTTCTAGCTGAAGGTATGCTTAGGTTAAGATGTGAAAATAGTCCAATAGGACCCCACAAAGTAAAGGAAAACAAGTAGGTGTGAACATGTGTGTGGGTGGGGGGGAGACAGGGAGAGGTAGAGGGGGAGAGACAGAGAAGTAGAGAGAGGCATGTAGTGGCATGTCCCAATTGCGCTG
>NW_018128043.1:955239-961909 GCF_001952655.1 Monopterus albus
AAGTTAGCATTAGGTCCTGTTCTCCATATATTAATATTGGGCCCAGCGTTCCTGGGCCTGACTGATCGACACCAAGTGGAATCCTGCAAAGCCAGAAGCGTCGTCTCAGCAGTCTACCAAGAATGATGAATATAGGCATGAAATGTTAATTGGGCAGTACTCTACGATTGTCATCTATTATATGTGTATAAAGCTTAAGAATGGCATAATAGGAGCACAAAAGCGGCAAGAGGAAGAGGAAAAGCATAGCGGGAGCTGGTAGACGGGGAGAGTCATGTGACGCATAGCTACCAATGGCATTGCACTGCATTGGCCCATGCTTTGTCTATGGACAAATAGACCAAGTATAAATGTCGATTATTAAAAAAACCATAACAGATATCAAGATGATTTGTGCACCATTGGTAGCTGAACGTCTCACGAGTTGAATAGAGTTAAAATGACATTTCTAGCCCAAGGTATGACGGAGATATATCTGTTTTTAAGCACTTTCTGCTGGAGACACAGGAAACACAGCTAATTAATAACTGAACAGATAGAGGCAGACAAAGTGAAGCCTAGATGGCAAGAGAGCAGCAAGAAACCCAGCAACTGTGACTGTTCAGACACAGTGGCAGAGTTTGGAAGAGGAAAAAGGAGAATTAAGGTGAATTAAGGACAAGAGGCTCCAGTATAACATTTCACAACCGAGCCTATGATCTCAGTTAAGACAACTTCAAAAGAATCAGCTTGGTTTGCATTACAGTAAACTCCATCTGCGGGGACCATCGAGCATAACTACTATGATCTAAAGGACATTGTAGCATTTTCCCATGGTGTACACAATTAGTAAAATCTGTCGACATTTACTTGAGTTCACTGTCGTGTTATTAACCTTTCTCTGGCTGTTATAGCAGCTCTCAAAATTCTCAAAATGGTAGTCAAAGACTTCAATATATATGAATCTGAGCAAAGGTTAAAGAAGAAAAAGCCTTGTTGTGTTACCAAGGGAGCAGAACTTTCCTGCTGCTCTCGTCTCATTAACGGTTGTGGGAAGAAACTAATGACAAAGGTCTTTGTTTTATCTGATTAAACAAGAGTAGGAGTATAAAGTTAGCAAACTGTTGTAACAGTGGAGGCAAAATTTTGTCATAACCCGACTTCCTGAAAGTCATAATTCTCAGGGAGCTTCTATCAGTGCTGCTCGTTTATCATTTCTCAAATGTTAATTAAATCCTCTGGGTCCTGAGGAAGCCTGTTGGTATAAGTGTGTGTGTGTGTGTATGTGAGAGAGAGATGCCACATACCTGAGGAAGTGCCTGGACCACTGTGTCTAGAAGGGCTCTCATCCCAGTTGCCATTTTCAACAACTTCAGCACTGAAGAGAAATCACAGCATGAGACATGTATCTTCCACACAAACTTATAGATCTATGTGTGTCTCTGTGTACAACTTTGGACTTGTGTGTTTGGGTGATAAACAATAGACAAGACCTGAAGAATGAGAGAAAGTAAAATAAAGAACAGAAAGATACCACAGAGACAAAGGGGAATGATCAAGACAGATAAGAGGTAGGCAGAGAAAGAGAGGGTGAGAGATAAGAAACGATCAGCAGACAGAATAGGTTTCCTGACTCTCCATTAGAGACTATCCACAGCCCCCAGTGGTCCAATTTCAGGATGAACATGGCTGATGATGCGGTCGGTAGCAGAGAGAAAAAAACCACAGCTGTATTCTGATGGGGAACAGCAAGGGCTGCTCAGATAAAGCATCCAGGGAGACAGGCTTCTCTCAGGATGGTAGATAGTGCATGTGCATGTGAGAGGGAGGTGATGTGTGTGGTTGGAGCAGCTCTACATCATTACTCAGCGCTGTTAGGCCTTTTTCTTCAAACTCCTAGACAACAACATCACTTAGAAGCAGGCAGTTCTGTTTTGGTTAAATCTTTGATGCAACATTTCTTTACATTTGTCACAGACTTGTTAATTAGTTAAATGAACTTAATGTATATCTTTCACTTGAGACTGGATCTGTCCCTGGTTATTTGAAACATGCGATTGTAATTCCAATTCTTAAAAAAACAGGTCTTGATCAATCTGAGCCAAAGAATTATAGGCCAATATCAAAACAAGAACAGAAGAGCATAGTGTAGATGTTTTACAGGATCCACATAATGTTCGTACTGTTCTGTATTTATTGTGTGGATGTTGTAAAGCATCCACACAATAATAATAAATAACGAACAGGACACCATAGTGTGGATGCTTTACAGCCTCCACACAATACCATTCCCTGCAGCCTTAGCTGTACTTAGTGTTTACTGCTAATTTCAGGAATGATAATAAAAGCCAATTTAGCATGTTTTAGCAATGCAAATATAATGATTTGCTGCCTGTAATATATAGTTTTTAGTTTTGGACACCTTTAAGTCTTCCGTGTTGCATCCTGAGAAAGCGTTATTGGGTGGGGTGCAGTTTGGCCCTCACGTGTGTTGCCAGTGCCTATTGAATTGGTCTTCTGTTCGTCCCACCATTTCTGTTGGTGTAAGTGTTGTGAAGTCTTTTTGTGACTGCTGAATTTCCTGAGTAAAAACAAAACATATGTATCAGAGCTTTGAAGAACATCCTCTCTGGACTGAGACTGTTCCTTTCTGCCTCAATATCTACCTCAATACTGCCAGCTTTCAGCCTGTTTGTAGGAGTTTTACCACCTAATTCTTACAGTCTGAATGACATAAAGCCATCTCTTTTAACAGACTGATGAAGTAGCAGTGTTATGCATCTCATGTTTGAAAAGGGCTATACTGTATAAAGACGTGTTGTAGCGTGATATTAGCCTCAAATATTCGAATATTCACAGACTATTTGTTTTTACCAGAACAGGAAGATATACACTACAAATGCTTTCTGTGGTTAGACATAATGTGAAACATCAAAATCATGTTAATTGTGCCTGAAATATTTAATTTTGGAACATTTTAATTAGACTAGTATTATCCAACTTCAGTGCCATGGAATTCAGTGTTTTGGAATTCGGTGAATGTAGGCAGCATCTGCCATGGACGCTTATTAATCAAGTGAAAAACTCAATTTGATATGAGAGAATTTTATTTGACCTTTTCTGAGCATAAGTGGTTCATGAATAAATTCTCATGAAAGTGCATACATCAATAGATCCCGTCCACCTTCTCCGCCTATTTGTTGCCATCAGCATACTGAAGAGCTGTCATCTGATTACACTGAAGGCTTCTTGCATGGTCTGTGTCAGGGTACATTTGAGTTGAGCTCAGCCTTTATGCGGTTTGTATGAAGGAGAGCACATGTTTGTGCTTCTTGAAAATTGTTTTGTTTTCTGACAGAATGGGTTCAACATTCAACTGAAGTAAAATTAAATTTATTCCTGTTACAATGACGTCTTGGCCTCAGTAAAAGATGTTTATTTTAATGTTTAAATTTCTGCTTTTAAAAAGTTGCTTTTTGAAATCCTAAAGCCACCCACACTTCCTGCATCTTCACATCCAATCTGCTCCTTTTCTCTTTCAATATCCTTTCTTTCTTGAAGTCTCATATCAGTTTTCCTGACCTGGCTTTGTGTCTTTTTTTTTTTACAGAGATGGTATGTAGAGACAGCACCCGTATTGCACTGGATGAGAGTCAGCTGTGTCAGGTACGGCATGCTACACTGACTGTCCGTTTGTCAAATCGCTGCTCAGTCAGGGATGCAGCCTATTTCTGGTTTTAAAAGACCTTTCATAATATGTAGACACAGTGGTCTTGTATTTCAGCGAATGTTCTCATCCGGAAGAAAGCCATAGGAGACTGAGAACTGAAATGGAGGCTTTGAATAAAAATTGTTGCATCTGAGGTTCACTGCTTAAATTTTGATGTTTAATGAAGCAAAGGCTTTAACACCCCTGCACACATTTAAGTCTCCTGTGTTCCCTTTGTCATCAAAGGGAATTACTAAATTAATTATTAAAGAGAAAATGGTGCATCCTGGGAGGTTAATATCAGTTATCAAGGCTTTCCTGTCTCCCCACACTATCAAGTAACACAATAATGATATGCAGCATGTTTCAGCATATGACTTCAACTAGATACAGTATGGTGGGGGAGGATGTTGAAGGCAGAGTTTTTGAATTTATGTATATCATACACCCTGTTTAAAAACAAATGGTGTAATCTGTCAAATCATGAACCAGACATCTTAATCAGTTATGGCTTTTTGCATTACTTTTAGTCCTGACAATGATATCTCAAGTGGCAGTTTGAGGAACTGCAGGTTTTAACACCTCTGCATTGGCTTCATTTCTCAACCTCAAAGGTTGCCACTTAGTCCAGTGCCACTGGCACTAGTTGGAATTTTTGGCTAATTCTCCATGTTGAATTAGCAGTGGACTCCATTGGTTAGAGACTACTTGAGCCTGTTGATGCGGTATTCATGATTTCACCCATTTAGTGCGGTTTCTCCTTGGTTTTTGCCTCCACAACCTCCTTTCTTCTTCCACAACCAAAAGACCAAGGGCAGAGAACATCAGTGCTATTTGCAGCTTCTTATCAGACATATCCTTGATTAGAAGTAGCTATAAACAAAGCAGCTGTATTGAACAACAGCTGCTTTGTTTACAGATTTATTTCCACTGTCTAGATCTTATTCTTTCCCTTTCTGAACGGTGAACACAGATACCGCCGGGTTATTTCTCATGCAGGCACAGAACATACAGTATATGCTAGTTAGTTGTTGACTGTAGTGTGCGCTCTGTGTTCAAGTTCCACATTTTTTTCCTGATTAAGGCAATGGGAACACTGAGCCTTTGTCAGTGCTAGTTCTTTGATTTCTGCTTAGTGCCGCTCTGCCCTTACCCCTTTGGTCCAGTACTGTTGAGAGAAGAGCAGAATATAGAACCTTGACGTGGGCTGAGCTGAGAGGCTGTATTCATATTCATATACATGCACTGGTATATCCATACTAAACCAGCTGCATTTGTAAATGCATTTCAACCCCCTGTCCACTCTACTCTAAACCATCATTTTCTTCCCCCAGAACAGAGCATCCTCCAGGTTGTGTAGACCTCAGAATGATGGTTTGGTGTTTTTCTGCGTATGGGGTATACTGGAGCTGTTGTCATTAGCCTGAATTTATTTTTGCAATCGACATTGTCATTCGAAAATAATGATCACCAGCTTAGGAAGGATTGCTGGTTCCATACACTTGTCTAGACATCACAAACTCAAAGATATGTGAGAACAAGTAAAATTAAATTTGTATAATGTATCCTTAAATAAGACATTAAGCACAGTCATCACTCTGCCTGCTCCTTCTTCCTGCTGTGTCTTTTCTTCTCTGTGCTTTCCCAGTGTCTACAGCAGCCCGCAGAGGGAATAACACTTAGCGTACATACAATATGTCAGATGCTCCATGCCAGCTAAGGTTCAAATCTCCTTCATATGTATGCTTCCATAGTGCCACAGGCAAGGACATTGTAGAAAGGTCACGTCTCACACTGAGCAAATGAGGGAGATAACAAGCTTTAGCTTCCCCTCACCATACACTTTTAACCATTGCTGAACATTAGTGACTGCTGCTTACTCCCATTCGCCTAATCACCACTCAGCATGCCAAATTAATACATGAATCATATTACTAATCTGCATATAATTTGCATATCTTAAACAGTATTTTAACATGATGTCATTTTGAATCACTGTGGCTCTGCAGCCGAACACATTGTGTTTCTAATCCTATCAGTGAGGGAGGTTCCATTTTATTTTTATTATATTCAGTGGTAGTAAGCTAATTGAAATAGAACAGATTTTGAGTGAGCATGGAAACCCATCTGGTTCCAGTGGGCAATTTTTTTTATAGTGGCTTATTTAAACAATGGTCTTCAGGTGTATCACATACTACAGAGGGATGACTGACATGGCCATGCCACACAAGTGGCACTGTGTAACATGAATGTAAAATCAGACTGCATTGGTGACTCATGTATGGTGAAATATGTAGTGGGGACAATGTGTTGTTGGGCCTTTGGGGAGGAACATTCAGTATCTGAGCCTTTGAACAGTTTCTTCTACTTCCCAAATCAGGACTTGCAGTAAATTCTGTATGAATATGTTTAAAAGGAAGCACAGTACGTTCTTGCAGAAAATGCTATTTATTGAAATATTCAGTCAGCGCTTGACATAATTTTTCTGACATGTTGGAGGATTTGATTTCTTTTTCTTTTATTTGATTAGTGAAAGACACTGTAATGAATTATAGTTAATAAACTTTTAGGGAAGCAGGCCTCTGCAGTGTGCTAACAAAATGTAGCTTCTCACTGGGAAAAAAATATTATCTTGGTTTTTGCTAATTGGTGTCTCAACACCACTTATCTTGTTTTTTTTTTTGTTTTGTTTTTTGCTAATTGCTGTCTCAACACCCCTCCTTGAACCGCCACCTTATTGTGGTGGAGGGGTTTGAGTACCCGAGTGATCCTAGGAGCTATGTTGTCGGGGGCTATATGCCCCTGGTAGGGTCTCCCAAGGCAAACAGGTCCTGGGTGACAGGTCAGCCTAAGAGCGGTTCAAAAGCCCTTTATGAATAGAATAAAATCAAGGACCGTGACGTCGCCTGGCATGGCGCAGCCGGGGCCCCACCCTGGAGCCAGGCCTGGGGTTGGGGCTCGAATGCGAGCGCCTGGTGGCCA
>NW_018128043.1:963438-964024 GCF_001952655.1 Monopterus albus
CTTAAGTCTCTGGATGTTGTGGGGCTGTCTTGGCTGACACGCCTCTGCAACGTCACATAGCAGTTGGGGACAGTGCCTCTGGACTGGCAGACAGGGTTAGTGGTCCCTCTTTTCAAGATGAGGGACTGGAGGGTGTGTTCCAACTATAGGGGGATCACACTCCTCAGCCTCCCTGGGAAAGTCTAAGCCAGGATACTGGAGAGGAGAATTCGACCGATAGTTGAACCTTGGATTCAGGAGGAACAATGCGGTTTTTGTCCTGGCCGCGGAACACTGGACCGGATCTATACCCTCTTTAGGGTGGCGGAGGGTTCATTGGGAGTTTGCCCAACCAGTCCACATGTGTTTCATGGATCTGGAGAAGGCATTCGACCGTGTCCCTTGCAGCGCCCTGTGGGGATGCTCCGGGAGTACGGGGTCTGGGGCCCTTTGCTAAGGGCTGTCCAGTCCCTATACGATCGGAGCAGGAGCTTGGTTCGCATTGCCGGCAGTAAGTCAGACTTGTTTCCAGTGCATGTTGGACTCCGGCAGGGCTGCCCTTTGTCACCGGTTCTGTTCATTATTTTTATGGACAGAATTTCTAGGC
>NW_018128043.1:964556-966020 GCF_001952655.1 Monopterus albus
AGGGTGGCTGGGTGCACCCTTAGAGATAGGGTGAGGAGCTCAGTCACCCGGGAGGAGCTCAGAGTAGAACCGCTGCTCCTCCACATCGAGAGGAGCCAGCTGAGGTGGCTCGGGCATCTGTTTCGGATGCCTCCTGGGCGCCTTCCTAGGGAGGTGTTCTGGGCATGTCCCACCGAGAAGAGGCCCTGGGGAAGACCCAGGACACGTTGGAGGGACTATGTCTCTCAGCTGGCCTGGGAACGCCTCGGCATCCCCCCGGAGGAGCTGGAGAAAGTGTCTACGGAGAGGGAAGTCTGGGCATCTTTGCTTAGACTGCTGCCCCTGCGACCCGGTTCCGGATAAGCGGAGGAAAATGGATGGATGGATGGTGTCTCAACAAGGGTCTCATGCAATAACATAGATTTTGTCTGTTGACCTGTACTGTTTACATTTTCAGTTTGCACATGCATAATTGCACACTGACTGTTGACTGCTGCACATGCTGCTCCCATGCAGCATACATTCTCTTATTATATTCTTAAATTTTTTTTATTATATTGCTGCATTTGTTGCTGCTTAAAGTGCCTTAGTTTTAGTGTTACTTATTTTTCTACTTTATATTTCATTTGTATTTTGTGGCATTCATGTGGACGGCAAAGTAAGAATTTCATTGTACAGGGAAACACGTTTCCTAACTGTGCATATGACAAATAAGCACTTTGATTTGACTTGACTTGACTTGATTTTGGGCTAATCTTAACATCAGATTTTATTCTTGTTTGTGTGACCGGTGGACTTCTGCATTGTGTTGTACTCGGTGCATGTGTGGTGGCTGAAAGACCCACGAAACACCAGGACTGTGTTTGGAGGCGCGCTCCTTTAATCTGACAACATGAAATGAACAATCAGCACCTAGCATGTGCTGCCGGACTTCAAGCCCAATCTATATAAAACAATACATCATGTTAGCATACATCATCATTAGAACAAGCTGAGTAATTAGCACTGTCAGATGTTACAACAGTGTTAGAACAATACACGAGTGTATCCACAGTCATTGTTTATACAGAGGATGTAAAAAAAATGGATTATAAACTGACCTCTTCCCAGTGGAACATATCAAAAGGGAAGAGTGTATGACACAACACCGTATTTATATGACAAACGGTGAGACAAACGAAGAAGAAACAAGGCGGAGCTGGAGGTCGCAAACCAGTACACAACATATAGGAAACACTCGGGCTCTGGATGTCAGGTATGAATAAACAGTAATTAAACCTAATAAAAAACTGGTATAACGATAGGGACTCTACTCTCACCCCAATTGACTTCATGTCCTCTTTTAGCACATACATCTCCTCTTTGGCCTTCCTCTTCATCTCTTGCCTGGCAGCTCCATCTCCAACATCCTTCTACCAATATAACCACTATCCCTCCTCTGCACATGTCCAAACCATCTCAATCTGGCCTCTCTGACCTTGTCCC
>NW_018128043.1:967520-981687 GCF_001952655.1 Monopterus albus
CACTCTTTCTTTTGCAACTTCCACCACTTGGTCTTCTTTTCTGTCTTTCCTCTCCTCTTCTTCCTGACCACCAGAGTCATCCTACACACCGATGCTGTCTGGCTACACATTCTCCTACCACCACTTTGCAGTCACTAATCTCTCTCAGATTGCCTTGTCTACGTAGAATGTAGTCTAGTGGTGGTCGTTGTTAACCTGGGCCTTGACCAATCCGGTATGGAATTCACACTGATGATTTGCATGTTTAAATTTGGCATGTTTTTACATCGGATGCCCTTCCTGACGCAACCCTCTCTATTTATCCTCTATGAATATGGCTGTCCTTGTACTGCACTGGGCAGTCATCCCCAAATGAAGTCCAGATGCAGGGCGCAGTTTGTCGCGCCCTGATTCCCCTGCACTGTGTGTTCAGGGTAAACGGCAGTCAACCACAGCGAGATACCTGACATGGCTCAGCCAATGGCTGAGAGTTATTTGATGACACAGTGAGATATCAGGGATGCTTAATAGAATTGTGAAGAAGCTTCAGAGATTAAAGTCTCTGTGTTGATCCAGTGGTAGTAACTCATTAGTTGATATCGCTGATCAATCACAGGTGAATTATTGTGGGTCATTAGGAATATAAACCCTGAATGCTGACCTCAAGGGGAAATCCATTGTAGTGCAGAGTGAGGTTGTGTGTGTGTGTGGACAATGTGCATCCTTCTGACTGTATGAACTCTACTTAATGGTTTTCATTGTCAATAAAAGTAGTACTTTATCCCCAAAGGTTGAATAGTTGATTGTATTTTCCCTATAAAACACCCCTTATTTTAATCTGCACAACCTCAACAGTGGCATCTTCTGTGGTTTCATTAAATGAGCTGCATTTGAACTGCTGGCAGAATTACAGACAGCAACACACAAATGCACACAGATGGATGGCACAATTTGGAAGCCATGATAAACCTATTAAGCCTTTATTGCATGGTTGATTCACTCACTGACTAGCATTGTTTGGCATTATCCATTTCAAAGGGTCTGTTTGTGATGGTGGCATGAGAACACAACTTATTGCTGTTTGAAGTGTCTTCAAATCAATGAAGTGAGTCTTTTGTAAGCTTTCCAAGCATCACAGTGGGAAAGGGCGATTTTAGAAGATTATACTTGCCAGAATAAATGAAACTCTAGTGGGGTTTCAGTTGATGAATGACAAGAGGTTCCATTTTGGAACAAAAATGCCTCATCACTTTGAAAACTTAAGCCAGGGGGCTGTGGATACACCTCACAGGTTTTTTTTGGCCATGTGATGAGTTGATTTATAATCTGTGTCTGGGTTCAAATAAGTCCTCTGCTTGTTAGGAACGCTCTGGTAGGGAGGTGAGCGAGTAAAAAATGACGGACCCAGGTAGCTGACTTCTGTGCAAGAAGTGCTCTATTTATTTATAGTGACGATAAATATGTGTACAAGCAGGTGAAGGAATATGGAGCAGAACCGGGTGTCGAGCGGCAGTCCTGGAAAACATACAGTCAGTGATGGGATGATAAGGAGGAGGCCGGGCTGCGGACACTAGGATTCACTCCTGGACTGGTCATGGTGGTTGGTTGCTAAGGGGACAAAGTCAGAGAAACAGTTAATGGGAGACTGTGCATTGACCTGCGTGGTGGAGTGATGTGGAGTTGAGGAGGTCCGTGGTCCGGAGAAGCGATAGCGGCTGGGAAGACAAGACACGGGGCACAAGGCAGGAACGGAGCTGGGATGAAGAGCGTGAGCAAATACATATAGAAGACAAATAATAGATCAGCATAGAAACGGGCTAGAGTATAGAAAGAACTGGCAGGGAAGTAGACGATGAGCACGGTATAAATAGGAAGAAACTAATCAGGTGCAGCTGGTGGTGATTCAGGGGACGTAAAGCAGGTGTGTCAGATAAAGAAATCAGGGGTAAGGGAGCTAAAATAGAGGGAGAGAAGTGAGAGAGGCAGGTGCAGCCGGGCAAACCTGACACTGCTGGTTGAAAGTCCCCACAAGACTTCACCTGGCATGTCCTTTCTGATGCTGATCTCCAAGAGTTCACATCTGGTATTGACCAGGCTGAAGATACTGTAACACCAGGGTCAAGTAGTATATGCAAAACTTAATGTTCAAGCAGAAATAATTGAAAATATCTGATTGGTTAAAGAGGTAAGTCTTACTCAAAAGCTTTAGAAGCTAATATCTCTGCACTGCTGCCAGTGCTGTTCAATGAGTCTGGGTCACAGGGGGCTTTGACAGCACCTCTCCACATTAGGACAAGTTATAGAGCAGATTCCTACAACAACAATATTTTAAATAAGGTGCACACTGTAGCTTTAAATAAAGGATGTGAATATTTCCTCTACTACTGGTGCTAACATGCTTTAGTTAGTAGTGGTGTAAGAAAATACTGATACAACTGAGTATCACAATATTATGTTTTGTGATACTATATCGATTCTCAAAAACACAATATAGATTCTTAATAGTTTGCACGGCAAGTAGTTGTTGGATGTTACAGAGACTGACAAATGCAAATGCAGATTCCTGTTTTGCTTGTATTAAAAAGTTTACTTTTTTACAGGAGATTTCATGCATATTGTGGTGTTACTTATTTTCTGACAGTTTTTCTAAAAATTTAAATTAAAATAGCAATATATCACCCTGTTTACAATATGACAGTATATCGAATTGTAACAATTCTTCTCACTGAATTTGTCAGGAATCTACAGTAAGTGTTCAGAGGAGGATTAAACTGTTTTGGGGCAGGTTTATGGAAATAAACAGCATAAATACAGAAGTTTATTGGTGGGTTTTTTAAGAGGGTTTTTGTCATCAGCTGCACAAGAATGAAATTTTTCTTTTGTATGAGGGTACCTTAAGCATTTAAAGTCATCATTAGCAGCTTTTAGAAGTCTATGACCAGATAATAATTGAATAGGAAAATAAGTTTCAACCTTGTTCTAATAAGCTTTTAACTGTTAGATTATTTAAAATTTGTAGGTCAAGGTCAAAGTGTTTATTTGTCATATGCACAGTTAGGAAATGTGTTTCCCTGTACAATGAAATTCTTACTTTGCCGTCCACATGAATGCCACAAAATACAAATGAAATATAAAGTAGATGAGCAATAACACATATCTAAATAGGCAGTAAAATCACAAATCTAAGGCACTTTAAAGCAGCAAGTGAAGGAAGCAAATAAAACAACAACAATACAACAAGAACACAATATAATCTAGAGAGAATATATGCTACGTGGGAGCCATGGAGTGTAAATACTCAGCAGTGAGTGTGCATGTGCAAAATGAGTATGTAAACAGTACAGATGGAATTACATGAGGTAGATCCTGAGTCAGCTGTTTAGGAGTCTGATGGCAGTCGGAAAGAAAGAGTTTTTCAGTCTAGAGGTCCTGCATTTCACACTTCTGAAACTCCGGCCAGAGGGTAGGGAGGTGAACAGTCCGTGCTGGGGGTGGGTGGGGTCCTTGAGGATGGAGGCAGCTTTCCTACGCACCCTGTGGTGGTAAATGCTCTGCAGAGAGGGCAGTGGAGTCCTGGTGATCTTCTCCACAGTCTTTACCACTCTCTGCAGGCGCTTGCGGTCCATAGCAGTAGGGCTGCCATACCAGACAGTGATGCAGCTGGTCAAGATGCTCTCAACAATGCAGCTGTAGAAGTTGCAAAGGATCCTAGGTGAGATGCCAAACCTCCTCAGCCTCCTCAGGAAGTACAGCTGCCGTTGGGCCTTCTTGACCAGCTGTGTGGTGTTGTATATCCAGGTGAGGTACTCATTGATGTGGACGCCCAGGTATTTGAAGCTGCTCACCCTCTCCACTTTGAGCCCCCAGATGAACAGTGGCTGATGAGTTCTCCTCTCCTTCCTCATGTTCAATATCATCTCCTTCTTCTTGCCAGTGTTGAGGGTGAGATTATTGTCCTCGCACCATGACACCAGACTGGCCACCTCCCTCCTGTAGGCTGCTTCGTCCCCGTCAGTGATTCCGACCTATCACTGTGGTGTCATCTGTGAACTTTAGGATGATGTTAACCTTGTGGGAGGTGACACAGTCGTGGGTGAACAGGGTGTAGAGGATGGGACTCGGGACACATCCCTGTGGGGTGCCGATGTTTGTGATAATGCTGGCTGAAGTCCTATTGACAATCCTGACACTCCTGGGCGGCTGTGGCTGAGGAGGTAGAGCGGGTTGTTTCCTAACCAGTTCAATTCCCAGCTTGTCCAGTCAACATGTCGAAGCATGACACTGTACATGACACTTGAGCAAGACACTGTACCCCCAGTTGCTCCCAGTGATGTCACCGTTGTGTGAATGTGTGAGTGTTTTGGAGTGCGAATGGGTGAATGGTCAAAATGGTGTGAAAGTGCTTTGAGTGTGCTGTAAAAGCATAGAAAGGCACTATACAAATATAAGACCATTTACCATTACTCTGGGGCCTGCCAGTCAGAAAATCCAGGAGCCAGTCACAGAGGGTGGGGTGCAGACCCAGTGTGAACAGTTTGTGGGGGACAACTCTGGTGAAGGCAGAACTGTAGTTAATGAAGAGTATTCTAATGTAAGAGTCTCCATTTTCCAGGTGAGAAAGGGAATAATGGAGGGCAGCCGCGATGGCATCTGAGGTGGCCCTGTTGGGCCGGTAGGCATACTGCGGGGGGTCCAGGGTGCCCGGTATACTGCTCTGAATGCGGGCCAGCACCACTCTCTCAAAGCAAAGTGGGTGTTACTGGCCTGTAGTAGTTCAGGCAGGTGAAAAAAAAATGCTACTGAACGGTGAACAAATATGTTTAGAATCTTATTTACCTCATTAGCATCCTTAAATTCATCATCAGGCTCTGCCTCACATGCCCTGAGAGCCCTCCCAGGGATGCTGTCCGGTCCTGCCACTTTGTGAGGGTTGATTTTCCTCAGGACTGTGCGTACCTTTCGTGGTGAGACAGTTGGTGGAGGGGAGGTGGGGGGTTGGGTGGTCTCAGTGTGTGCGTGCTTCTCTCTATACTGTAGCTGGAGGTCTCAAAGCGGGTGTAGAAGGTGTTGAGGTCATCCGGCAGGTTGTCTGTGGAGCTGATGATGCTGGTGGCAGTCATGTAGTCTGTGATGTGCTGCAGGCCTCGCCACATTTGTCCGGAATCAGCAGTAGAATAGAAGCCATTCAGCTTCTCTTTGTACTGTCTCTTGGCCACTGTGTAGACTGTTGGAATATTTAACATTTTTGAAAAAGTTGATTTTCATTAGGTTAATCAAATGTTCTCTCATGTAAAGAGGACTTTTATACAGTATCAGCCTGTCTGGCAGAACTGGCAGTAGCTGTGTACCTGCCAACATGTCTAGCTTTCTGCAGGCTGCTTTGTCCTTGTATTGAAGTCATCTCAGCTGATTCTGAGCAGGGTAAAGAAATCAAATGTGTCCTTAAAAATATCAGTGAGATCTGTCAGTGAGTCTGCACTTAACCTACAATAGCTGTGTGCAGGCAGTATCTACGATACCTGCACTCATAGGTTATATACAGTAGCTGCAGTGTTCAGTTTTGGGCTAGAGGTCAAACTATGGGCACTTCCTGTTTGCAAGGTTAACAGCTTTGAGAGAAGCAGCAAATACTGTGTACACTGGCCATTGTAAAGACCAGTGCAGTGTTTTTATGTGGACTAGTGGTTATGCATATCCACTTGAGCAGAGAGCTTTGCTGCTATTTGCCAGTCAGAGCATCTCTTGACAAATGAAGGTTTCATTTAAAGTGAAGGTTGTGAAATGCTGTTGTTTTCAAATCAGTGTAGTGAGTTGTGCTTCACCTTGCTGCTAATTTAAAGGTGTTGGCTGGCACATCCTTGTGAGGAGTCTGTAAGCCATTAGTCACCAACTTGCTGTACAGTTGTAAACACTTAATGTTTTAAAATGTGGTCTGACGCTGTGTTTTACTAACCATTTTCCTCCATAATCCAGCGCTGTAGGGCCAGTGCTCCACTGGTCTGTCCATCACCTTTGTACCTCAACATCTACTTGCCAGAGTGCCATGAAACTGGCTATTGCCTGACTTGCTGCATAGAGGGTCATTCCTAATTATTTGTTGATTGTCTGACCTTTTCTCTAACACCACTGTCAAGTCAAATTTGCTTGTTAGCAAACACTTTGATCCACATGGAGGATCCACAGCTACTGGCCACAAATCTATGAAACTAGTTGTGGATAAACCTTAATGTTTTCAGCGACTTTAGTAAAGACATTAATCCCCCTTTTGATTTGAAAGACCCCGTGGCTTTTCTTTGAGTGTTTACCAAATGCTTTAAAAGTATAAAAATCAGCAGTAGGTTCTTTGTTCTGTTCAGCTTTTGTATTGTGGGTTTAAGTGCTCTTTTGCTCACTTGATGTTTGACAGATCATAAAAGAGCCTACCAGTGGTATATGCACACTGTTGGACAAAGTGTTTGTGATTGACCATTGAAAACAAAATATTGTGGTGAAAGCACTTGAAAATGAAAGTGTTGTTCCAAACAGAGCCGTGCAGGTGCAGCTACCTTCTGTGAATAGTCAATATAGTTTTCATTCTCTGCTCCACTTGCATTGTAAATCTCCTTTGACCATTTACTTCCTGCACCTCTCTTGCACGCCCTACACTTTCCATTTTCTGCAGGTGGTTTCCCACTCACGCCTTCTCTTTGGGCAGTGAGTTTGATGTTAGAAATGAGCCAGGGAGTGTTGACTGTGAGACTCCGTCCTTATCCAAATCCTTTAGTTTTTTGTGTATTCAGTGAGCAGTGGCATACTCTTAATCATGCATGACTTTGATAAAGCTAAACTCTCTGTGGATGAATAGGCCCTTCCTTGATACACTAACAAAACTCTTCATTGGGGGTGCTTTTATGCTCTGCAATGCCTTTGCTTGAGTGTGGGGGCTTGAACTTGAACACAATAGTATTTTGATGTCGCAGAAAATTTGAACTAGGCTCAAAAGGCAGAATTTTCAATGGCCATTTATCACCCCTGACTTTATCAACTAAGTCATTTTTCATTTTTTTCTCAATTTTTGAGAAAAAAGTAAAGCATGGAGCAGAGTGAGGAAAAATCTGTGAAAATGAGGTAAAAGATAAAGAGAGTGACAAAGAAAGAAAAGGTGCAGGATTTAGTGTGAGTGTTTGTCTCCTGGGTTCCCCTTTTCCAACATGTTCAGCTGTGATTTTCAGTTTCACCATTCCACCTTGGTAAACATGTTGACATTTGCTTTTATATTTCGGAATGTTTCTGTTTTGCTGTTTCAGCGGAACTGGAAAAGACATCCCAAACTTTCAAACTTCCAAAACTGGTCCTCTGGACATAAGCACTCTGCCACACTTATTCTTCAACGTGGGAATACAGGCTTTGTGGCTGTCCCTGGTGGCTCAGAGTAGGTTGTGTAGCTTACTGGGTAGGGATGTGATGAGATCTTGTGCCATGAGATCTCATGATATTAAAACGTGATGATATTTCTCATTGAGGCAAAAGCTGTCATGCGATATCACTACATAACAGAACTAGGCCGGTATGACATTGTGTGACAATATGCTGTCTGGCAAAAACCCAACTCCCTGCTGTGTTTTAACGCATGATGATGTTTTGGTCAGGGGTGCGGGGTTGCAGGGGCAGTGTTGTAGGCGTGAACGATACTGCCACAGTGTGACAAGTCAGTGTGAGTGGCTTCATTCATGTTTTCAGTTTTGTGAGTTAGCCATGTGGCTAACGTAGCCTACTCTACCCTAGCACCAATTCTACCATCTGCTTGTCAGTATTGATAGATAAAAAAAAAAACACAACATCCAGAAGTAATGAAAGTGCATAATGTGCCATTATGGTGCCTTAATTGTGGCCCCAAATTTGAGAGTTAATGGCGGTAAATGCTCATGCTAACAAGGTAAACAAAAGTCTTCTTACCATAGGCGTCCACGTCCCGATTGTACCCTGTACATGATTGGTCAGCACAGTACCTCTGCCAGATTATTTCACCATCTGGTGCGGTGAGGGTGAAAAGAAAGTCACACAGAGCTTCAATTAGAAGTTAGAAGCTCATGCACAGTTCTAAGGTCTGAAGAGACTCATGAAATCCTACAGGAGAGAAGCCGGTCAGTTGAGTCAGTGGCAAAACCTTTTACAGTGTTTATATAGTCTTTTACTGCATATGATTATTCATATTCAGGAAGCAGAACTGAAGTGACATTCACTACAAGATAATTAGTTTAAACATATCCAAATGCACCTGCAGTGTTTTGCATTTTGCGACTTTTAGTACCGTAATTTCCGGACTATTGAGTGCACCTGAATATAAGCTGCACCCACTAAATTTAAAACAAAAAAACAGTTTGTACATAGCCGCAGGTGTCCACATTGTAACATGAGATATTTTGACAGCCAGATTGATCACCTTTAATTTGAAAGCTGCATCATATGCATTTCATCGTGTGTTTTCCATGATGATGGTGTGTGCATGAAGCGAAAAAAGTAGCGGCTTATAATCCGGAAATTACGGTATATGAATTTCAGCCAGCAAATATTCTTTCTCCTCACTTGGAGAATTAAATTGGCAGAGCATCGTTGAGGTACGCTCTGGCAGCTAGACACCAATGCTGAGGGCTGCTTGAGACCCAGCTTTGCCCCGTATTGTATAGGACTGCCAGTTTTGGTGGATGTGGACCTGTGCAAGAATCAGCAGCTTTACTGGCCAGGTGTCTTTGGACACAAAAGGAATTTAACTTTAGCTTGTGTGGGCAGTAACATACCATGCATATACAGGTTACAGCAGGTGCAATGAATATTATATAAGTAAAAGTAACACTTTATCTGTGTCCAGAATTTTTTGATTCTGAGCAAGTGTGTCTGCTTGGGCTGGTATAACAAGAACTTGATAGATGGATGGGTGCTTTGTTCACCCAAGAATGAAATTCTTGTGTCATAGCTATAGTTGCTGCTTTCACAATAGCTCAACCTGTTACCGCATAAAAGTACATACTTTGTTTTGTGTATCTGCATTACTGTGTTTCAGAAATGTAGGCATTTATTGTGTGTTTGTGAGCACCCTCCTGCCACCTTTTTCCCGTCCTCCATTTTGACTCTGAACAACGAAGCCTGCTCTGACCTTGAAGCAAATTGCAAATGTAGCTACTCCTCTCACGGCTACAGGAAGAGAAATGCCAACACCGGCATATGCATGAACACACACAGACAGCCTCACATGCACATCCATTCTCCATCCATTCTGTCACTAACATATACACACAGAGTACATCTGCAGTGAGATGCTGTTTCTAGGTCCCAAGTCTGCTCATGGGAGCACCCTACCATCAAAAGGTCCAGCAGTCAACGTAACCCCTAGATAGCTCTGCCATTCAGCCTTCCCTCTTCTCTCCCTCTCCCTGCCTGCCCATCACACCTTCAGCATAATAAGTGTCTGCAGCAGTCACACCATGGCACTCTGGGGCTTTCTCTGTCATCAACAGCGTAACCCCCATCCTTGCTCCCAGGCAATTTACAATCATCTCAGCCGTCTGTGACTGTCATTCACTCTATTGTTTATTTATGACCCCTAGCCATCCAGCAAAGGGTAATATGAAAGCGACTACACAGGAAAACGGCTTGACTCTTGTCCAGCTTGTCCAGGAAGCAGTGGTAGCCTGAGATTATAAAGGTGTATTGTTTGATTACTCTGTAAACCGAACATAAATGCTTTTGCGGGGTAAAGAGCTTCTTCTTTCAAGGGACACCTGAAAATGCACAGTGCAGAGGGGGCTTTCGCAGTGAAGGCAGCTATAATTGAAGTGGAAATGACAAAAGGGACTCTGGAGCCTCAGCTCCCAGGAAGGACTGGAAGCCAGAGTCAAGTTGGAGGAAGCAGTATGTAAAGGTGAAAAAGGAGGAGGAGGAAGGATGGTGCAAACTTTATCTTTTATATCATTTAAACTATTTTGGCATACAGGTTTGATATAAACTCACTGGGAGATAGTGCTGTTGTACATTCAGAGATTAGACAGATCAGAGAGACTCTGAATTGTTAAAGGTAGTGTATTTTAGCATGTGTGTGTGGGTGGCTGTGATGTGTGCTAGCAGCATGACTTGCAGCAGGTGGGTATGTGCAGTACAGTAACAGCAAAGAGTTATGGATGTGGCCAGAATTAATTTTGCCTTTGTAATGTGACTTGCTGTTGTAGATCTCAGTTCTTGTTACCATTGCTAACTCTGAGAGACGAGACAGTCCAAGTAACTTCAAAACAGTGCTGATTTATTCAAAGGATCACATGTAAAATTAACATTACACGCCCAGGTATCTTGCACCTCCAAACTGCACGCAGGCAGATGTAAGATGAAAGCCCCTGAACCCACCAGGCCTATACATTATATCCCTTCAGATGGGCTAGCCCCATACGACCCAGAAACGTCAACCGAGACGTCTCTGTTGCCAGCTTTGCAGCTGGCCATAGCAGTACTCAAAACATGAAGCAAATCAATGTGTGTGTGTGTCTATTGATTAAGTGGTGTGTAGCTAAAAACATTCTCACACGACCTCTAGTGACATGTCGTGACATTAAACATAAGAACATATTATGGCTAAGGCTACAGTTATGCACGTCATAATAATAATATTAAACATCCTGTCTGCTGACAGTCATCAACTCTTCTCTCTAGTTATCCTTGACCAGATGTACCCTGTAGAAACTCATAAGCATGCCTAAGCATTTAACAGTCTAACTAGACATCCTATCTCCACTAAACATTTCTAATACATAAAGTATCTATCCAATATCTATCTGACTAAAAATACCTAACACTGTAATGCAGGGCTGCTCTCCTGCCTTGCGGCTGCCAGATTGTTCAGTGATCTAGTCCCCTTGTTTCCCACACTAGGTCACCATGGGACTCTGCACTGGGGACAAGCTCAAGCACAGAGCTCAGTGGAGCATGGAAGAGAGCTGTGTAGGATCTCCTGCCTCTCTACATTCTCTCCTCTCCTTTTGACTCACACACTTCATCCATCCATTTCATTTTGTCTAATTCGGTTCAGAGTGGTACTGGCATGGTTCAACTGGAGCTGACTTTGTTCCATCTCATCTGTACATAAAAATGTCCTTCTTTATGTCAGTGATGACAGATTAATCCAAATGGCTGCTTGTAATGAACTGAAAGAGAGGTTTTTTCATGCAGTACAAAGCAGCTGTGGATAACAGAAACTGTAAGAATCACTCATGTTAATTGATAGATCAGTGTACTCTGATTTACCATCCCTGCTTTAGCATGCATTTTTATGCTTATTTAAAAGTATTTAAATTTCTTTTCAGCCTAGAAGGTCTAATGAGACTCACAAAAAACTGACACTATAAGTTGCTCCTAACTGCTCTTTGCTCCTCCCATCACGTTCTGTTTCCTAGCAACAACCTGGTTGCAACAAACTGTACAAAATGCAGCCTCCAGTCTGAAGCTAGTGATAGCTGACTGAGTAAATTTGACAGTCGACAGTAGAAAGCTCTGATTACTTCTAATGTGTAACTGTAACCATAAATTTTACCCTCTATAACACTCATGAGAGAGAAGTAGCAACTACTATTATGAACGAATGAAGAACAAGCTGGTGTCATCACATGTAAACATCTGGGCTAATCAGTGGTCACGTAGTAGTGACGAATTTTTCTGACCAATTGGTGGTCTGCATTGTTTGCCATTTGGTATCATCTCAGCTTGCCTGGAACAATAAATAGTACCAGGTACTATCCTCAACATTTGACTGATGGAAAAACAAATAAGGTGAGTTGAGTCAAGTTGAGCTGGTACCAGGCAGTGGAAAAGGGACTTTACTCTCTGCCCATCCTTCCATTAATTGGATGAAGTGACTGTAATGATAGAGCATTTCATGAGAAAATAAATGGGCTCCAATCAAGCAGCTGTTTCATTACAGGGCAACTTATGGCCACACTGAGCCCAATAACATTTATGAAATATAGTGAATGTGGCAGACAGGGAAGATAGGATAGATGAATAGATTAACTGGTAAACTGTGGCTGTTTATGTGTGAAGTGCATCTGGACTGTCTGGGACAGATGCTGATACTGCCAGCATTGGTCTAGACATGGTCCTATGTGGAGGCATGATAGCAATCAGAAGACACAGCCAAGTCTGGGAGGGAGGCTGATAAAGAAAAATGTTTATCTTTCCTGCTGCTCAAATGCTAAAATGCTTAAAAGTGGAATTAGTCCAAAATATATTTTATAAGAGTAAAAATCAGCTTCGTTTAGAGCCTCATCAAATCCTTGCTAAGAAAAGCCATTAACTGCTCTAGCATAATTTACACCCACTCAGTTATTATTTCTCCTTAACGGAACACTTAAGATCCTATCACATTTTTGAACTCAGACAACAGCCCAAAGCAATGTAAACATGTTTAAATATGTGCCATGAACAAACCTGCTGAAAGGCTTTTTGGGCAAGATATTTGCACAAAACTAACTCCAATAAACCTAACCTACTGATTGATTACATTAGAATCTGATGTTGAGTGGTTTAACCAAATCTGTAAATATCAGCCCATTTAAAATGTAATTAAAAATGTAATATGGAAATGCTATAAAATATTCAGTAATAGTTCATGCATTGAATCACTCCAGCTATGACCCCTTCATCTAAGAAGCTTATTGTGCATGAAATGAGAGGCAGGAGTAAAACAAGCCTGGGTGAATAGAAGTGAGAATTATCTGCCATACACTGTAATGACCTGCCTTCCCACGCCTGTGTAATTTAATGCCGTCTCTGCAGGATGCACTCCATGCTCGTGAAACATATAGTGCTTTACATGTAGGGTCATGTAAGTGTTTAATGACACAGGCACTGACAAGGGTTTGAAAAGTAATTTTTCTCGGAGTTTGCTGTCAAAGCATCATCTTTGGTGTTGATACGTAAACGAGTTTTCTTTCACCACCTTGTGTTAGATTATTAACTCCCACACATAAATGCACGTATAAAGTGCATCCACACAGGTTCTTTCATTTATTGTGTCAGGTTAGTTCTCTCCTCTGGATTGTGTGGGCGAAACCAAATCTGCCTTTTTCACAGCAGTCATTCTGATTTGTCATAGCAGGAGAAACGCAGGTATAAACAATGACATTAATTATGGCTTTATTGTGTTTGAGTAACCCATTAAGCCATGGCAGTGTAACAGTGAGCCAGCATGAAGCAGCTAAAAAGAATTCAGCCATCATTCTTTTTATTATTTACACCCTGCCTACTGTGACACATCAAAACGCCTTCAGAGAATCAGCCATCTATTGACATTGCACAAACCTGTTGAAGTTGCATGTTATAATTCTTATTTGCATATGGAGCTTGACCTGAGCAGAGGTCTAATTAGCATGGACTACAAACACCTGTGTGATTCTGTGGGGCATCACACAGGCAGCTTTCAGGTCTCAGATGCATTTACTGTATGTACACCCAAACAGACTTGAGAACAGATCTCATCAGCTGAAATGAGTGTGAAGTCCCCTGTGTGGGTGTGCCTTTGGTGTGTAAACTATTTAAAGTGTAACCTTATGGTCTCTGCTTCTCAGACTAATTTCTAAAGCGGAGAGGGGACTACTGTGGCATTATAAGATTATTTTCCTTATAATTGTAGCGTTATAAGGGACATTATTAATTACCTCAAACATGTACCAGATTAGGTTTTGTTTATTGCTATTGTCCATTAAAATATACAGTATGTTAAATGGAAAGTATACTTAGTTTTAAATTAATGGGAAAAAATCTGCTGATTATTCAAAGGCTACTTTTATTGTATGTGGACATGTCTGGCTCATAATTTAAAAAACTGCATAGTCAGTTGAAAAAAAAAATATATATACAAAATTCTGTTGTTGGTCCTCAAAGAAACTATGCCATAAAAAAATATTCATTGCTTTTGAGACCACCAGGGGTTAGAGGTTTACATGGCATGTGTCTGCATCACCTGAATGGGGCATTATGATTTTAACAAAGGTCGTTCTTTTCTGATAACAGGCTACTAATTCTGAATAAGTTCTTTCAAAATGCATTTTTACTCCCTAGCCACTCCGTTTTCATCGCCACATAGAGAATAATTAAAAGTGCAATGCAGCGGATCAATAGATTCTGTATATTCGTGGAGAACTGAAATCCATGGGAGCCTTAACTTAAA
>NW_018128043.1:982253-983262 GCF_001952655.1 Monopterus albus
TAAATAAATAAATAAATTACCATTAGCAATTTCTCTCAATACTTACCAAACTTAATTATCAAAAATTAATTTATCAAAAAATCATTTAACAACCTATGAGTTCACACCACCTACATGTATGCATCTATATGTCAGTATGTATTAACTTTTACTCATTTTTATGTGGAATCCACGGTCTTCACTCCGGTCCATGGAGCTCTTCAACCTCTCTCTCACCGGGCTCAGTGAGGGAGATCAGAGGATAGGATTCCCAAGGGGCCGGAGCTTGCACTAATTCGTAGGCAGGGGGCTCTGGATACCTACGGTCAATGGCAGTGGTAATGCACTTGAGACAAAGATGTTTAATGCAGGGATGTGTGGATGCCTAATGCATCCACACAAGGTCAGCAGTGTGACTGCTGCCACCAGAGATGTAAGTGCAGAAATCACTAAATTTTTCCACTTGCCAAAAGTTTTATAAAACCAATCTTCAATATAATTAGTAATACCAGAGTGTTCAGCCATCTCTTCTGGCAGGACCTTTAAGCAGGATCAGTGTTCATTGGAATGTAGGTGCAACATTGTTGTCCAATCATAGTACAAACGCCCCCTTTTTCGGCCAAAACAAAGTCTAAAGCCAATCTGTTCTGATATGACATGATAGATGTAGCTGCCAATTGTTCCTGAAAGCCAAAAGCCAAATCTCTAGTGAAGTTAGTGAGACGCTGAACATTGAAATGAACATAGTTTATGCGATCTACATTTTTGTAGTAGTGTAAGTACTTTTGTAAGTAGTGTAAAACTATGGAATAATTTTAAGTGTGGACATAGAAATAGTAATAGAATTAATGAGTTTAACTGTAAATATAAAGATATGTATCAATCAAGATATATGCTAGAACAGGCTCAATGATTAATTACATGGACTATTGTAGGTGTGGTATATTTTGTAATCCTTCCTTAGTATATCACTGGTATCATGTAAGGATGTTAACACTATTATATTCTTTTTTTTTTTTTTTTTTTTTTT
>NW_018128043.1:986861-997073 GCF_001952655.1 Monopterus albus
TCCCTGACTGCAGCCTTTCTCTGCTTTAACTAACCTTGCATTTAACAGCCTGAGGAAGACATCCTGGCTGCACTAACATCTTCTAATACAACAGATCTCTAATCAATATCTATCTAACTAAGAAATTACCTAACAAAATGTTGCAACTAAGTGCACACAATTGTACAGGTGTACCTAATAAAGTGGCCGGTGAGAGGCCAAGTTAGCTTTTCTGCTACTTGTCTAAATCTATTTGTTGATCTGGGTAAACGATTAGGTAATGCAGTTTTAAAATTTTGACCCAGGTTCATGCTACAAAGGCTCTATAGATTGGTAGAATTGCAGTTGGCATTCATTGCAGCAGCTCCATGTAGAAACAACGGACAAAGGCATTCTTCATTTCACAGGAACAGTATGTGGGAGTTAACGTGTTGATTTCCACATTTCTTATTGCATGTAGTTAGCATCAGAGGGATTAGTGTCCTACATGACTAGTGTATCAATTGACCATAAAGAGGAATACCAGTCATTAAGACATTTTTCCACAAGAGGTTTGTTCATTTAATGTTTTATTGTCATTCAAGCGCTCTAACAAGATACTATGGGTCATGCTCGCTGCTTTAAGTATTCTGCCATTTTATAAGTTAGAAGGAACCATGTTGAAGCCGTTGGTGGTACAAATAGTTCAGAGCTGAAACCACCAATTGTTAAGACACCTTGTCACATACACTGATGCATTGTTAGGAACAGTGGAACGACCAGTGTAACAATACCCACGCTGACACACCTACACACTACCTCTTGGTTTTGCTACAAGCTGTTGCAAGTCAACTGCAGAGTACACTTGCATTTACATGTAAATGACACAGATCCGCCACATGCTGCAGTTACAGACATGAGCAAAGAGCGTGCATGTGATAATGCCTTTTGTCTGAGAAAGACGGTGACTCAGAAGACGAGTTCAAGAGCCCAGCCATCAATCTAATCTCAACGGGAAGCACTGTCTTCTGCTAGATTTTGTTTTCTCTCTTTATGCTTGGGTAAACAGACAGTAGTGACATCCACACAGGGAATAAGAAGGCTGCTTGAGCTGCATCATAAAACCCCACAGTGGGTGTCACAGGAGGCTGTTAGGTTTTCAAAAGAAATTTTTATTAGCTGAGGTCACACACTGTATTTCTTTTTTTCCAACTCCCACGTGACATCAGCTGAAAGAAATCTGCCTCTTGATGTTTCTCTTGTTTCATTTTCTCCCTGTTGTTTCCTTTAACATATCATTTCTGTCATGCAAAAGATATATCTGATTGTTGCTACTGCTTCCCTTTGCCAAACTTGTAACTACTGCTCCACTGTCATTTAGAATCAGGAGTATTTTAATTGTAGCTTCCTGTGCACATCATCAGAACCTGGGAAGTGGAAAATATTTGCAAAGGAATGAGTACAATTTGCTATCATTTTGTGTTTTTGCTGCATGATGGTGGAAAACGGTACATCTCATGTTTGTTTTAAAGCCCAAGTGTAAGCAGAACAGTCAGAATTCAGTCTCAAGAATACAAGCACACATGGCTGAGATTTGTTTTTTTTCCCCTTCCATGCCTTGCCTTGCCTCTGACACACACACTTTGATGGCAGTGGTATGTGTGCTGGAGGCTCTGTCACCTCAATATGGTGTGCCGTACCCTCAGCCTTTCACATATTCTTTTTGTCACCAGTATGTTAGTCCAAACCCCAAATGCATGAGCATTGTTCAAAGAGCAGTCAAACAGTCTGTACAACGCCTCATCAGCTAATGAGCCAAGCACACCCCAGACACCAGTCTGTATACAGTAGATAATAGATGGATGTACTTCTGCTCCAGCTCACTGCTTTGTATCTTATTTGCCCAAGCAACTGGTTGCCCTTTCATAGCAACTGAATTATGGGATGAGGGCCCAGTAGTATCAACCCGGGCCCAGCGCTGTGTTGTTCCACTGGTCCTGCCTGTGCTCACACTGAATACTGTGGATGTTTGGACATAGTTGAAACATCCACTACTGTATGTATATGCATGTGACAGTATTTATTTATTTTTATTAACTAATAGATTTATGTCATGTATATATCTATCATGGATAATCTGTGTGGTTCTCAAACATGGCGCATTTACCCAAAATTCAACACGGCGTGACGTCAACTTCACATTCTCTATTGATTGCTATTCTTTATGCACCTAACTCTGTTTTTTAAAAATGGGAGTTAGCAGTGGTGCAGTCAACAGACATGTACATTGCTTTTGATTCCTATTGTGCTTGGAGAGTAGCTGCCCTGAAGTAGGAGCTAAAACAGTCCCTCTTATCAGAGCTCTAAGAACTATTATCATTCTCAGTTCCTGCAGTGCAGGCACACAAAAAAGAGGGTACTTTGTCAAACCTTGTCCAAGAACTATGAAAACGTTCTTAGGGGTAGGGCTGTTACATGCTATTGGGATGCCTGCACTTATCTTGAAACAATTTGACTAATGTTGGATTTAGCGGAGAGTTGTAATGCAGTGGGATCTAGCTGCAGTTTCCCAAGCCTTTTCAGCATCATAATAAATTTCTGGGAGGAACAGTGCACTATAGATACTGGAAAACCACCAAATGAGAACCAGGGTGAAAGCCAACTTGTACAGAAAGGGCAAAAGAAACAGCTTTATACTTTAATAAGTCCTACAAATGTCAGTGCTGCACATACACCTTGCCTGTTTTGTATGAACCTCTTCTCCCACTGGCCACTGGAGAGTGCTTCCTTCCATACACAAAGCCTTCATGAGGCAACACAGCAGTTTTTGCAGCTAAAACACTTGCTGGTTTTACCGCAGCAAAAATATCAGAAATAATAGGCTATTAGAGTATCTGGGGTAAAATAGCATAATGAAACCCATTTCTTTACACGACACAGTTGTTTGTCTGGATATGGATGTCTGGCTGTGTGTACGTTCGAGGAAGTGGCATTAGAGAGTGACATGCAGTCATTACTACACAGCAGGTTACTGCCAGAGCATGAGGCTCTCTTGCAGCACAGCCAGCCAAATGGTGCTCATTATGGCATCTCAGTTCACAGCCAGGCCTGATTCACTCACCTTTGCATGGCTCCCGGTTATTGTTGAATGCGGCTGATGATACATCAGCAGAACACATCCCATTAATGGGACAGACAAACTCAAGGAGCTGAGACCAAACTGTAAACAGTAAATACTGGCACAGAAAGTCAGCGAGCAAAAGTCAGCAGCTTTAGTGTGTGACCAGTAGTGTTTTTTTTAATTCATTGTTGTTGAACACCACACAGTAGGGTCATAGTTTTGGTTTCAGAATAGTTGTAGCAGGTTAAAAAAGAAAACATTTTGTAATCATTGCAGTTTAATAGTATCAGTCTATCAGTCTCAAATATAAAATAAGTTAAAAGGCAGTGGGACTGTTTTGTGAGAAAAATGAGTGATATTGATTGGGCCATGACAGCTCCCCTGCTTTATTTCCTATAGCTGCTCTGCTGCCGTAGCAACAATAAAGCAGGGCTGACAGCTCTCACTAACTGGCCAGTCATAGCAGATGTGAGCTCTGACCTCAGGCTGTGTTTCACGTGGATCAGCTGTGATTCCAAGCTGCCTTTAATGTAGTCGAGACTATACAGTGTATTTTAAAGCTGTTAACACAATGAGAATTACCATATACAACAACACAGGGAGAGGTGTGTTGTAATGGATCCCAGATCAGGGTTTTCTCTAGGTTTTCAAAGGAAATTCTAACATATATGTGTAAGGTCAGCTAACTAGCTTCTTTGGCTAACATAACTTGGCTACTAACTAACTTAACTAATTCAGTGCGTGTTAGCTACGCTAGCAATTTTTGTCCTTGTAAAACAGGCTACATTCTGCTGTCTCTGTTGTTACCATTCACAAGAATGACTTCTCACACACACACACACACACACACACACACACACACAGTCCATGAGTTCCTGCTTATGTGTGTACTTGAAGATCAATTTCTTAGTCATATTCATGCTTTTTATTCTTTTCACTAAACTAGAAGTAAGCTACTTTGCTTTTTCACTAGTTCTGACATAACCTATATACAGTTCCTCTCCCTAACATTTTTCAATATTTAACTTATTGTTGGCACAGGTTTATAAGACCTGCTGTTCCCTTGTATTTTCAGTGTTTTCACTGTCTTGGTTGCGGTTCCATCGACCCAGTTTCCACAGGTGAATCTGGCATAACAGGCCAATTTAATCTGACCTTTGTTTTAAACTGAAACCTGAGCTGAATGAGGACAGCAAGACAGAAATACAGATCTGTGAGTGAAAAATGTCTTAACCCTTCATTGGGAATAAATCTCAGATCTTCAAAAACATAACTTTTCGACAGCTAGTTTGTTGCCTTTCTGTTCATTATCCATGTGCTTATGGCCCAGATGGCCCATTAAGCATTTTTATTTAAAAATGTTTATTTAATAGTTTTCATTTTCACTAACTTAAGTCAGTACTTCACATTAAGCAACATGTTTAGTTTCCAACACAAATGGATGTCCTTGAGTGCTGTTGATGCCATTAATCTAAAACGCCTACTTCCACCATGTAATAAATGCTAATATGTTTACATTGCGCTACCTGCAAGAGGTAATTATTGATGATGAGGGTCAATGAGAAAAAACAATGTCACGGTAAGTGTTTTTAAACCAACTGTTGTCAGTGGAATTGTGCTTATGAAAAGTTAAAAGCTACATTTTAATGTGACAGGACTGTACTGCATGCAACACCAAAGGAAATGTGTGAACTGGTAATGTGATAAAAAAATTAATCTTGAAATCAAAGTGGCATTTCATTAGAAGCCATCAAACAAAGTTTTCTGTACAGTATACAGTATCTCAGTGGCAATTTGCAGGTGAGCCACAACACTGTTTGTGGTTGGACCTTCCAGCCACAACATCTTTTCACTGACATTCTTTGTGAATATTAACAGTGAAATACTATAGGACTCTGTGCAGAATGTTACAGGAAACCTTTATAGGAAAACCTTATTTTTAACACATTTTAATGCAGAGCTATCAGTTCTAAGATGCTTTACTCATTTTGATGTATCCCTGTTGCAGTCTATAATTTGTGTGCACTATAATTTATTTGTATATATTTAATTATACACCACAGCACTTTGATGATAGGCACAACAGAACACATAAACTACCTTTTAAGAAATGTATAAAACTAAGAGCACAGTGTCAGAAAAGACAACTTAAGAAGAACTCCTGAACAAGCTTTATACAGCCTGAGCTGTAAATCAGTTGTGGGAATGCATGGAGTCTGCAAATAAATCCTCAACACTCCTATGAAAAAATGAACAGATCAACCTTGTCTTTGCAGAATTATTTACTTTTGTTTTTTCCTGATCGTTGCTTTTCATGGGTAATATCCACTCTTGTCTTCGTTCCTCAGGCCTGTAGTAGAGTGTGTGTGCTGCTAATACTGTGAATGGTGTAGCTGAACAATCACACACTGGTAGAGTTAAACCCACAGCAGCTCTCTCCCTTGTGAGAGCTGATCCTGCCGTACAAGACGTTATTGGATTACAGGTGCTGGAAGATATTGAATGCCTACTGCTCACTTACTCATCAGATCCAGAAGAATGAGCTCTGTGTGAGTTGGACCGTAATACGCTTAACATGATCCTCTAATGCTTTAGATCTTATCTATGATTAAAAATAACAGTATCTGTTGAAACAGTTAATGTCGTCTTCTCTGTCTAGCATTAGATAAATATGACTTTTCTGCTTGACAATGGAACGATGGATAATTCCCAGTAGCTCCCTCAGATGTATCACTTTATAAAGTTGATGTATGGCTCATAAACTCTTTGCAAGCATTAAAACAAGAAAATGTGTGATACAAAGTGTGCTTTGTAGCAGTGTCAACTTTTATTTTAAAATACTAGTCCATTGTTCTCAGCACAGAATAGTTATAGCAGAGTGAAAATGATGTTAACAGTACAGTATAACTCAGATACTGTAGCTATAGACTTAACAGGCTTATTCAACATTTTACACTCATGTCTGTATACTACATATTACGTGTCTTAATGTAAAGACTGGAAGCAGCTATCCTGGCTTTACGTCAACAGGGTGGGGCAGTGGTTGCCTGAAGGTTAGAGAAGCAAGCTTGTAACTGGAAGGTTGCCCGTTCAATCCCCAGACCTGCAGTACTTGCCCCACTGCATGGTCTCAGTCTGTGGTTGTACTGAGCAGCTGGCAAGTAGTGGCTTTATCAGAGTTACCTTATGCTAAGCTAACCATACCATACCAACTTTATTTATAAAGCACTAAAAACAACCAGAGTGGACCAAAGTGCTGTACATTGCAATAAAACAATATAAATTATAAACCACAAACAACAATATAAAATATAATCAATCAAATGACTAAAATCAACACAAAAATATCAAAATGCCAGGGAAAATAAATGAGTTTTTAAAAGAGACTTAAAAACAGACAGGGTTGAGGCTTGTCTAATGGACAGCGGTAAATCATTCCAGAGCTTAGGACCAGCAACTGCGAAGGCTCGATCGCCTCTAAGCTTACGCTTCGTTCTTGGGACACTCAAGAGAAACTGATTTGCTGACCTCAGAGAGCGTGTGGGTGTATGCCAATGAAGCAAATCAGTTAAGTAGGATGGTGCAGAGCCATGAAGGGATTTAAAAACAAAGAGTAAAATTTTGTAATGGACCCGAAAATGGACAGGTAACCAGTGTAGGGAGGCCAAAAGTTAATGCTCCGGCGACGAGGGAGCGTCTGCCAGAGGTATAAATAAGGAGGAAGGTAATCATTGGGATGCACCTCAACTGTGCGCACAGACAAATGAGTCGCTAATTACCGAATGCAACATTCTTTTTATTATAATGAGCCAATGAGCCCAAGTCAACAGATGGTGAACCAACAGAATCACCAAATACAATCACCTCAGTCTTATCCTCATTCAGCTTTAAAAAGTTAAAAGCAAGCCAAGATTTAATGTCATCCAGACATTCAAGAAGTGTGCTAACAACCTGCTGGCTTTAGCTTCATTTTTATGATACACACATGAGTGGCATCAATCTTCTCATTTAAATCTCAGCAAGAAAGTGTGAATTTTTCATATACCCTCTTATTTCATACTTTTACCTCAGTCTCATCTAATATTGCATGTATGCAGTAGTTTCATTTTCACTCTCACCGTATCTATCATTTAGAAATGAAATCTTTCAAGCTGGAACAGAGAGCACACTTTCTCATCCTTCTTCTGATTCTCACCATATCCTCTTTCCTTACTTAAATGAAATTACAACGAACACTGTAGCAAATATAAACTCTTAACATCAACATTTAACTAGTGATTTAATTAAAGCTACAAGGCAGGCCTGGTTTCTCCATTGTGTCAGTGGAAGCCCCACAGTATTAAGTGTCAATGTTGTCTAATTTTGAGCCTAAGAACAGAATTTTTACGGCATTTCTTTGCACTTTATTATCAGTCAACCCCCCAAAATAAATATGTATGTAGCTATCGGAAGCCCACTTCTGTACCTGTTATTTCATGTCAGGGCTTTTAATTTAGTGATATGAATTCATTAGAGCTCTTTCTGGAAGTTTTGTCAGTGACAGTACGTCTTCTTTTTTGCAAGACAACTCAAAGACAGCAAAGGTTTGTTTGTCTCACTTATCTTTTGTTGCATTTTTTCAGTCAGATACAAAACCTAGCTGGTTGTTCATTCTATCAGATAAAGTCCCACATTGAGTCCGGAGTTCACGCCGCTTCAGTGTGGCTGCTGTTATTAAGCTGAGAACTTCGTATCCGGATGGCTCTTTGACGTCTTCCTATAAATTGTTAGGTAATTTCTTAGTTAGATAGATATTCAGAGATTTGTTGTCTAGAAAAGTTTAGTGGAGACAGGATGTCTAGCTCAGGCTGTTAAATGCTCAGTTCATTGTCATGAGTTCTGCAGGCTGCATCTAGGCCAAGGTCACTAGATTGAAGAGTGCAGATGAATATTGCTAGTAGCATGATATGCTCAGCCGTAATCTTAATCATTACATTTTCTGAGGCTTATTGTTCGGACATGTCCCTGAATGTCCTGTATGTTTTTAGATACACACCACTAATCAACAGCCACACACTTGAATTTTCTCCATGTTTGACTACTGCCCTGGTCAGCTGCATAGCTGGCATATCAGGTGACGTCACGGTTTGACGTGGCCTGTGTAGGATGGGGCTAGCCCAACGAAGTGATTAAATTGTATAGAGATCTTGGGTTCAGGGTCTTTCTTCTTCCGGGCTGCCTGCGCGCAGTTTTGGGGGTGGAAGATGCCTGGACGTGTAATGTTAATTCTTGCCTGTGACTCCTTGAATAAACCAGCACGGTTATATTTTTTTATATACTCAAGTGGTCCGCTTTGTCTCACTGAGTTCCTGGTTTGAAAGAACCGGACGTGGCTTTATAATAGAATAGTGCCTTTAAAAGGATGGGGACAAGAAAATGAATTTGCGGTGTGACAGGGAGGTCAGTGAACAGGTATGTTTATGCTGCATGTGAGGGAAGAGTTTGTAGGAGTGGGAGGGAAGTTGCAGCCATTTCTGCCCCCGCACACAATCCTCCCCCATCTCCTGACCCAAGCAGGTGACAACATGTTAATTTACAACTTTACTGACACTTCTTTCCAAGTACACACTAAACTAGTCTTCATCACTGTGTGGAGTGGGTGGAGAGTTTGTTGTCAGGGTAACTGTTTCAGTCGGGCAAAAACACACTGTGATTTGTGGAGAAGGTGCTGAAAATTCATTTAAATGGATGTGAAGTTGTTGGTGTAGCAAGCGAGGGAAAATAAGTCTTTGTCTCTCTTGGTGGACTTTGTGGCCTCTGCCTTCCTCAGCCTCACTTTCTTTATCAGAAAAAAACAAAGGTGCTGCAGAGAATGATACAGATTCAGAAGCTGTAAAAACAATTTGAGAAGAAGCTCAAGGGGAGAGGAGAGGAGAGGAAGGGAGGGGAGAGAAACTCAGAGCATCATGGGGCCCCTCAGCAGCCTAGGCCTACAGCAGCATAACTAAGGGAAGGCTCAGGGTCACCTGATCCACCTGCAGGATATGGTTCTTATTACCATTGCTAACTCTGAGAGACGAGACAGTCCAAGTAACTTCAAAACAGTGCTGATTTATTCAAAGGATCACAGGTAAAATTAACATTGCACGCTCTAGTATCTTGCACCTCCATACTGCTTGCAGGCAGATGTAAGATGAAAGACCCTGAACCCACCAGGCCTATACATCATATCCCTTCGGTTGGGCTAGCCCCATACTACACAGAAACGTCAACCGAGACGTCTCTGTTGCCTCCTTTGCAGCTGGTCATAGCAGTAGTCAAAACACGAAGCAAATCAATGTGTGTGTGTCTGTTGATTAAGTGGTGTGTAGCTAAAAACATTCTCACAGACTTCTAGTGCATGCCTAAGCATTTAACAGTCTAACTAGACATCCTATCTCCACTAAACATTTCTAATACATAAAGTATGTATCCAATATCTATCTGACTAAAAATACCTAACACACCCTAACTATAAGCTTTATCAAAATGGAACGTCTTAAGTCTAATTTTAAAGGTAGAGAGGGTGTCCGCCTCCTGAACTGAGACTGGGAGTTGGTTCTGTTAGAAATTAACCTTCTTGTTAGAAATGAACCCAATTCTTTTGTTGGAGGCACGAGAAGTGAAGACAGGAGAGGACTGTTTAAAATCAACAGAAAGTTTACTGAAAGTCTGATTACAAGCAAGTCTTACAGCGCTGGATTCAGAGAGCCAGAGCTCCCGCAGGAAAACCAACTTCTGTTTTACAATGCATTTTATCTTCTTGGGCTGCTCCACCCTGGACAGAGATACAACATCCTATTCTTAATTTGGTGTGAACCAGAGCTCCCCTTGTTTCAATGTGTTAGAGTCTAGGTGTATGTGTGTGTCTCTCTCTCATGTGGTAACTTGGTCTTGATCAAGCACACAGAAAAATGGGTTAACTGGGTTGCAGGCCCCCTATGTGTGTGTCAGACAATAAATATGCTAAACTGGCCAAGTGGTCATCTCAGGTGATGAGACCCCTGTGTGTGTAAGACACCCCCTGGTGGGGCAGAACTTGGGATATGCTCTGTGTGTCCAGGTGTGGGCTAGCGGGGCTTTGTTAAAATGTAAATAGGCTGTCTGGTCACAAA